>NC_049171.1:35959887-36039887 GCF_009769625.2 Cygnus olor
GCCTGGAGGAACCATGGGGAAGGGAAAGCTGCAGTACTTGTGGGTTTTATTAAAAGTACTGCAGTTTTCTGCTGATCCATATCACATCAATGTGACATATGTCTTCAACAATCTGGCTATGTGTATGCCGTGACATAGCAAGCTCAAGTCCCAGCTCACCAGCTGGCCACTCTCTGCTTAAGTACAGGGTTGAAGAGAGCTTCAGTGGGATGGGAGGAAAGCTTAGCTCTTGAGGCAGGACCCTCTCTCAGCCTCTATGAAGAGACATGGAGCACTATGTTTCTTCTGGTGCAATCCAGGTCCTCCCTTTGCCCTGGAAGCAAAGACATGTCACTGTCACTGTCACCAGGCAGAAAAAACAGCTCTGGGTCCAGCCAAGAACAGTCCTGCTGGTGTCTGCTGTGAGACAGATGGGAACTGTAGTCCCTAGACACCAATGTGCCTTCGATAATCAATATTTATGTATGGACTCATGTTACCCTTAGCACTTCACCTCCGTGAGGCTCAAAAAAATGTAGTCAATTTTGATTGCTTTCAGGAGTCAGCAGACACAGCAGCACATCTCAAGACAAGAGACTTTAATGTATTTTCCATAGATTCTGCAGAGAGGGGGGAGAAGGGGCTGTTTTGTCTGAAAACCCTCAACTCGGGTGATACATTTAAAACTTGCATGCAGACATACTCTGAGATTGTCACAAGCAATTTTGTGGGGCTGTAGGAAAGTGATTTGTACCTGGAAGTCCAGATGTAAATGCAGTCCTTTATGAGCAAATGAATCCCACTGAAAGTGCCAATTAAGCAATTTATTGCCTTATAAAAGCCTAGCCAACACCAAACTTAAATCTTGTGCAAACACAGTACAGCACACAGATTGAAATGCTACAGTACCACCTTGCAGCTTCTTTTGCCCCTTGCTCCACTTAAATCTCCCTCCCAAACCAATTTTAACGTGTCCTCACTCGGCCTAAGATAAAATATTCTTCAGGCTCAGCATTGGCCCACATTATGTCTAGTCTTTAAGTTTCCACTGGTTTCAGACCCAAGGCATTATGTGTCTCCATCTCTCTGTTACTTCAGTATTTATGGCATCCAAAGCTGGATGTCTCAAAGTTGCTTAATGTTCAATTCCACTTCCATAAAAACTGGAGGCCTTCCTTTGGCAAAAGGGTCAGCCTGTCCACAGCTCCTCCCACCTTTCCATTCAAATGGGGATCACTGTATCGCTGCTGAAGGAAGCAGTCATTTTAATACTCAATGAAACTTTCGATTCAGCGCCACACGGGATGCTTAAAAACGGTTTATATTACTTTACCATTTGAGAAAGAAGGCCAGAAAGAAATGGGTTTTCCTCCCTGCTGATACTTGCTAATGATGCCGGTTTATCACATCAACAATTTACTCTTAGGCCGACAGCTCCGTGCTAACATTTGGCTCCTTGGAGGGCAGGCAGGAGGCTCCAGCCAGCTCAGCACTCAGAGGCAGATTAATCACTTGCTCAGGAAACTGTTTTTGCTTCAATCATTTCTCATCTTCCTTTTCACTTAGCAATTTAGCTCATTTACAACACCACCTCCATCCTTATATTGGTTTCTATTCCTCATTCCTAAGTGGAAAACAAAGACATCCCCTCCAGAGTGGGCTGCAGATATCACAGGTGGTCAGGTGTGCTTAAACCTCATCCAAGTCTCCTTTTTTTTTTTTTCCTTTTTTTTTCTTTTTTTTTTTCTTTTTTTTTTTTCTTCAAAACATTCGGTACCCTGACTGTGGTTCATGGTTTTTATTGCTCCAATTATCCTTCTCCTTTTCCTACGGAAAGTTGAGAAGTTAACTAGCATACCAACTACAGAAAGTGTTGTGTGTGAGCAATATGGAATTATTCGCAATATATCTGATGTGTGGCATTTGGTCAGCTTATGCCTCAGAGACCTGAAAGGTTTTGTACCCCAACTGGAACTGGCTGCCAGGATGCAGCAGCATGGCTGTCTCTGTATCCCAAAGCAGATCCTTTCCTACAGCCAGCTCTGGGCTCCAGAACAAATCCAGCTGATACCCAGAACAAAACTCTGTTCTTTGCAGGACTGGAGGGTACACAAAATGTTAAGGGGAGGTGAACATTATTGGCATAATTAAACATGGGCCTGTCCTTAAAACCAGGATTAGGAAAATTCGTTTTTTGACTTCTAAGTATTAGAGGACAAGTTTGTTTATGTATATCCTTTGATAGCTGTATACTGAGTCACCAAGAAATGAAAAATCTGAAAGATCATGATTCACCTGAGCAGGAGAGGCAAGAAAAGGACTAGTTTACAACAAATCAGTACAGTCTGGTCTTTAAAGGAAAAGATTTGGTGTTTCTGAATGAGAGTTGAGTCCATAATTATAGAAGAATAAGGGAAAATGCTCTAAAAGTGTATTTACATCACATTAAAAAATGGTATCATTTTCCTTACTGCTTATTGTGAGTCACAAAGAGTGATGTTTGGGATATTTCCATTTGAACATTTTATTCGTACAAAGAGCTTTTGAAAGAGTAACTTCTTTGGAAAAAAAAAAAAAAAACAACAAAAAAACATTTTATGGACATATGGAGAGCTTGACACTGATGTCCACTAGCACCAACAGGCACAGTCAGTCCCTGTCACAGGCAAGGCCCAACATCATTTTCCATGATCACCTACTTTGCATCGTTGCTCAGACAATTCGTCCTCTTTCTGCCAGTGCTCTTTACCATTACCAGAAGTAGCAAAAAACCTGTTTGTGGTCATTGAAGAGAAGACTTAGTGCATTTTGCTCACCTTCATATTTTCAGAAGTAGTAGCTATTGTATATCCATGAATTAAAGTTCAAGAGGTTCCATCCTGGCAACCAAAAGGAGAAAAATACAGTAGCTTAGTATCTCTACATGACACTAAAATTTGATATTGTCTCATCCACAGCCATGTAAGGAACCCCAAGGGTCTCACTGACCTAGTGGATCAACAGCCAGCTCCCCTTGTTTTTGCTGGGAGCTTACTTACCTGAAACTTTACCTACAGTTCATTTCCACAAAACTGAACAGTGTTGCTAACCATGTAGGGAGATTCCTTTCCTTTTCTCCTTAGATTTTTTTCTTGTTTCATGTAAATTGTCTTTGCTACCACAGATATAGAAGGTTTAGATCATAAGCACAAAACACTGTCCTTTTTGCCATGGTGAAATGGCACAAAATTAGTGCACTAACAAACAACAAAAAGCAAGAATTGTATATTTCCACAATAGCAGCCTTGCAGAGAAAATTCTGGGAAAATTGTGCAGCTGCTTTTTTCTTGGTATTTTAACTTTTATGTTCAAATTTCATCCAGGTAAAGAGAAGAAAAAAAAAATAAAGTCAGCAGAACTTCTGGAACAAAAACTAAACTAAAAGAGCAGCAGGCTCAGAAGCCCAGACTGAAGATTATAATAAATGAAAGAAATAAACAGATCAGTCTCTTTGCATTCTTTTTGACATTGTTGTTGTAGGTTGTTTTGGGAGTAGGTTTTTTTACTATTATGCACAAGTTTTCATATCAAATGCACAGCAGGGGCTATGCACAACATTCCCAGCTTTTTTTTTTTTCTTTTTTTTTTTTTTTTTTGGTGCACTGACCACAGCTTTTTCATTTCACAGGTCATTACAGATTTGATAGAGTGATTATACAGAGACAAATGACCATATTCTGCCACATTCTCCACATGTAGTTTGGTTAAAACAATTATTTTTCTTGTCTGGGCTGAGGGGTGCATTGTTCAGAGGGACCTGTAAGTGGTGATAATGTATGTGTTCTTTTAGTAGGATTAAATTTTATATTGTTTATTGTTATTTAACTAGCAATCAGTGTTGAGTTTTTTGCAAGTTAAACAGTAGCAATATCTTTTCCCCACTATTACACATTAAAAAACAATAAAAAATAAAAAATGAAAATGAAAACAAATAAAAATAAAAATAAAAATAAAAATAAAAATAAAAATAAAAATAAAAATAAAAATAAAAATAAAAATAAAAATAAATAAAAATAAAAATAAAAATAAAAATAAAAAGGAAAGCAAATAAAAATAAAAATAAAAATAAAAATAAAAATAAAAATAAATAAAAAAAAGAAATCTTAGTTAAATGATGTAATAATTACAACTAATTTATGCCTTCCAGCTCTGAATTATGTCCAGTAGACTGTAGTTATGGTCTTTCTTTTTTTACTGGTAATTAGTTTTACATTTTCTCTAATAGGGAGCTGAGTGAGTTTCAAAGTTTGAGTTTGAGTTTCAAAGGTGAATTAGACAAACTTAAAACTGTCATATGAACACAGTGAATAGTTCAAATAAATCGTTCTATGGACATGGAGGATACCTTAAACTCAAAGTTTAAACATTTCTCACAAAATCACTGAAATTTCCTCATTATTCTTCTTCTCAGAGTGGAAAGAATAAATTAAAAAGAAAAAAGAAAAAAAAAAAGAACATTTTCTTAATTTTCCAAAGGTGCTATACTTCCGCATCTATGAGAGGTCACTGGATCTGTTATACAAAAAATACCTTGAAAAAATATTAATAAAGACACTTGAGCACTTGGCAACAAGTTGCAAAGCATTCATAGAATATTTCTTGTTACTGAGATAGCAGTTTAGCATGAACTCAGAGGATTTTTGTCATTTCATGAAGCTTCTTATTATCAGTGATCTTAAAATGACAACACAATGCTATTTAAAAACAATAGCTATTAAATCATCAATTATTTATTTTCAAAAGATTTGTAAACTGAAACTAAAGGCACAATCTACAAACATCATTACTTCTCCTAGATGAAAATTCTTCAGTGCTGTTGAAATGCACTGAGCTTGTCTTTAAGCAGAAGAGCCATAAAGATTGCACCATGTACGTTGGAGGAAAAGTGGGGGTTCGTGTGTACTGGGTCTGGCTGGGATGGCATTATACCAATACTGTTCTAGTTACAAGTGCAGAACACAGCACTGTATGGGCTGTTCCAGGGAAAGCTAACTCCATCCCAGCCAGACCCTGTACTTCATGTTACTGCTGAAATAGTATCATAAAACTGCTGCCTTTCCCAATCATCTTACACAAATGTCAATTCTTGAATTTAAAATCAATGCTATTTGCTTTTTATAAGATAATGTGTTTCTATGTCACATTCAGTTACTTCAAAAGCGTGTAAGGGCAATAAAATAAACACTTTGTGAAGTCAAAGTTAAAGACTATGGTATTTATTGCCTATAACATTAGCCATCCATGCAATTTTGTTTTTTGTTGTTGTTGTTGCATTGGTTTGGTTTGATTTTTCATGTCTGGTAGTTATGGCTTATCATTTATTTATATGGTACATTAAGGTGCAGTATCTCTCTTGATACAGGGAACTTGTATATTATTACAGCAACTTAAGAGTACTCCATATCTTTAAATTAAATCAAATTACCTCCACCAGAAGCATTGAGGATGTGGTTATTTGTGTCAGATGAGAAATGAGCTTCGGGAGGGAGGGGGGGAAGACCCAAACTGACCTCCAGCTGTGCATCATAACAGATCTCATGAAACAGGTCAACATCAATCGTCCAGTCTGAGGCCAAGCTGAGTGCTTAATATGGCTCCTGTCTGTCGCAGGGCTCTAATTTCTGAGGAAAACACTGCATTTGGGACTAGTCTGTACTTGAGCCTCACGCCAGCATGGAGTTAGGGGACAGCCAAGGTGTATACTTGAGAGCTCGCTTGGGAGCCCATACCTAGCCACTGCTGGCAGCACAGTCCTTTAACACACTTACTCATGTCATTATGTGCTTTTCTCTCCTGTCTCCAGCAGTTCAACAGTATCTGGAATCTTACGGATTGTTTTCACTGAGAGGCAGGTAGCAGGATTTTCCTTGATACAATCCTGCTCATCAAAGTAAACAAATATTGAATTCTATTTGCCAATGTAAATATTGAGAAGAGTGTCTGTTAAAATAATATATTGTATATTGTCCATGAGAATGCACATGTTGTGAAACAATGAGGTGTTTGGCAGTCTGCACCTTCTGCCCATCACTTCCCTCACAAATGCCTCCTGAGTGTCAAATGGAGTATATCTGCAGCAGGCTCCATGTCTGGGTCTCATGCATGCCAAAGGAATGGACAGTGGATTCATAACTGAGAGATTAGCAGCATGATAGAGTACCAAGGGGACACTGTGTGTTTCTGCTGAGACCTTTCAGTGTAAATTTAGCTTGTGGCTTAGCAGTTGCCTCAGTGAGAGGGCTGAAGGATCGGTATTTGGGATGTTGGGTAATTCTGAAGACTGTGTGACAAGTATCCTGGAAGTCTGGGATAAGGAACAGAAGAAACTCTCCATGATTCAGGCGGAAATAGTTAGAGACCTGCTACCCCACCTGGACTGTCACAAGTCCATGGGGCCAGATGGGATCCATCTGAGGGTGCTGAGAGATCTGGCAGGTGTGATTGCTGGGCCACTTTCCATCACCTATCAGCGGTCATAGTCATCTGGAGAGGTCCCAGAAGACCAGGTAATTGCTAATGTGTTGCTCTTCTATAAGAAGGGTCATAAGGAGGACTCGTGGAACTACAGGCCAGCCTGATCTCTGTGCCAGGAAAAGTTATGTAACAAGTCATCTTGAATGCAATTTTGCAGTATGTGTGGGACAACCAGGGGATCAGGCACATTCAGCACGGGTTCATGAAAGGCAAGTCCTGCCTGACCAACCTCATCTCCTCCCATGACTGGGTGACCCGGCTGGTGGATGAGGGAAAGCCTGTTGACGTAGTCTACCTAGACTTCAGCAATGCCTTTGACACAGTCTCCCACAGAATTCTCCTGGAGAAGCTGGCAGTCCATGGCTTGGACAGGTGCACTCTTTGTTGGTTTAAAAACTGGCTGGATGGCCGGGACCATAGAGTGGTGGTGAACAGAGTGAAATAGTGAAATCCAGTAGGTTACTGGTCACCAGCGGTGTTCCCCAAGGATCAGTGTCGGGGCCCATCCTCTTTAATGTCTTTATTGATTATTTGTATGAGGGAATTGAGTGCACCCTCAGTAGTAAGTTTGTAGATGACACCAACCTGGGGGGAAGTGTCAATCTGCCAGAGGGTAGGAAGGCCCTGCAGAGGGACCTGGTCATGTTGGGTCGATGGGCAGAGTCCAATGGGATGAGGTTCAACACGGCTAAGTGCCAGGACTTGCACTTTGGCCACAACAACGCCATGCAGTGCTATAGGCTTGGGGCAGAGTGGCTGGAAATCTGTGCAGAGGGAAAGGATCTGTGGATGCTGGTCGATGCTCACCTGAACATGAGCCAGCAGTGTGCCTAGGTGGCCAAGAAGGCCAACAGCATCCTGGCTTGTATCATGCATAGTGTGGCCAGCAGGACCAGGGTGGTGAGCATCCCCTTGTATTCTGCTCTGGTGAGGCTGCACCTTGAGTATGGTGTTCAGTTTTGGGCCCCTCACTACAAGAAGTACATCGAGGCCCTGGAGTGTGTCCAGAGAAGGGCTACGAAGCTGGTGAAGGGCCTGGAACACAACTCTTATGAGGAGCAGCTGAGGGAACTGGGGTTATTTGGTCTGGAGAAGAGGAGTCTCAGGGGAGACGTTATTGCTCTCTATAACTACCTGAAAGGAAGGTGTGGGGAGCTGGGGGTCAGCCTCTTCTGGCAGATAACTAGTGATAGGACTAGAGGGAATGGCCTCAAGTTGCACCAGGGGAAGTTTAGGTTGGAAATTAGGAGAAATTTATTCTCAGAAAGAGTAGTCAAGCACTGGAACGGATTGCCCAGGGAGGTGATGGAGTCACCGCTTCTAGGGGTGTTTAAGGAAAGGTTGGACTTGGCACTTAGGGACATTGTTTAGTGGGAGATATTGGTGGTAGGGAGATGGTTGGACCAGATGATCTTGGAGGTCTTTTCCAACCTTAATGATTCTCTGATTCTCTGATTCTATGCCAAGTAAGAGAGCAGCCCTTGCAGCTGGTGGCATAGAAGTTATTTTTTGTCCTGGATCTTAAACTTGAAGAAGGTTTTTTTTGTTTTGTTTTTGTTTTTTTTTTTAAGCCAGAAAAAAAGACTCAAGAACCAAGCTTACAGGCTGGGTGTCAAATGTTAGCATTTAGATGGAAGAGAAAAATAGCTACAGAGGTAGCTGCGGAGATCTCCTGAATATAGGCAGAGCAAAAATATTCTTTTCATGAGATTGCCTGTTAGGAAAGATTTCTAAACTTCATACTAATATGTGGAAGACAGCTTTTAACACAGATTTTTGGTAATAAGACTGACATCAGTATATCTTTGAATAGCACATACTAACAACAACATCATAGCACATGCTATCAACAACACCAACAAAACATGATGACTGGAAGTTGGGTGAACATATAGCCTGGGGATACATTTAATAATCTAGTAAGAAGAAAAAGTGGAAATACTCTATTAGATTAAAGAGTAACAGGTAGATGAATAGAAAGCAATAATATGTATAGCAACTGAACGTATGTTTTTGTGATTTCAGTCCAAGAGTTTTACTTCTCTGCATGAGTTTAGCCATCTTTTTTGTATGTCATTATATGTGTACCTAGAGACTTTGCTGTGTGAAAAAAAATGAATAACTTGAAATACTTATCCACCCATTGCAAAAATAATCTTAATTTTGAATTTTCAAGAGCAATATAATAACTGTAGGTGAACAAATACTCATTTTTTTTAACAAAATATGTTTCCATCTTTAAAAAAAGAAATAAATGAAAAGCCTCTTTTGAGCTGCTTATATCATTCAAAGTCTTAAAAAGATTAATTCTTCTATATGTGTGACTGCAGTTTGTCTGAGGCATGGAAATCTTATTGAATTCAGCAATTTAAATACAATGATATGACTGCCTTTAATTAAATATGCAAATTATCAAATAAAAGACCTAATTATGTTTTCTTCACAACTATACTAGACAAACATCTAATTTACTGCAAGACGTCATAATTGTAAATACCAGTATATCTGTACATCTTTTTTTTTTTTTTTTTTTTTTTTTTTTTTTATTTAATGAAAGGTTTTGCAAAGAGCAAACTGCTGTTTATTTATTTAAATTAGGAGAACAGGCCTTTTGTATGTAGAACGCCAAAGAGAAATGGAAGACCAGAATGAAATCAAGAGAATATTTTCCCTGGCACAAATAAACAAGTGTAGTATTTTCAAGGCATTTATTATGGAAATATGACTAACCAACAGTGATATAAGTAACGTTATAGATGAGTGTCTAAATCGTTTATTTGTGTTTCAGGAGAAATGCTTGCAAACTACTTTTTACCCCCTTATTTGTGTTTGGTTTCAATCCCAAAGACTAGGAAAAATTACAGCCCTCTATAGTGAACAATAAGTTTCTCACAAAATCTGGTAAAGGGCATACACACAAGATGAGTTAGACTTTGAAAATGATTTTGTTTACAATCATTCAATTATGAATGAAAGTGGAAATAGGCCTTCACTAAAACCTTCCTTTCTGTTCTTCTCCCAACTTTGAGTATAGCTCCAGAGGTAAAACTTCCTGCAAGATTGCAAGAGACCAATCAGGTCAAACAACCTCACAGAATCAAATTGTTTTTCTCACCCTTAACTGGGGTCAGAATTTGAGGTATGGCATCATCTTCCTTAACGGAAAAAATAAAATAAAATAAAATAAAATAAAATAAAATAAAATAAAATAAAGTGAAATGAAATGAAATGAAATAAGAATGAAGAAGAGCTTAGAAAATTCTCATTCACTATTTCATTTGCTTCTGGTGTATGAAGTACAGGTAGGACTCATTGTTCTAAATGTTGATAAAATACATTATTAGTAACATTACGATAGTTCCAAGTATGTGATGCGTCATGTTGCACATTCTATAATGAAGTCTACGTAGAGAACTAATAGGTGTGCTGACCACTCAAGCCACTAGAAAGCTGGGAATATTACTTTCTGTGAATATTTCATATTTTCTCTTTTGCCTTTGATCTTTTAATTTTCCTAAAAACAAATGCTGCTCATACATTTTCTTTTCTTCTTTACTAATGAAAAATGTGAATTGTGAGCTTCTGTGACCAGACTGCTACCTTTGCAAAGACAGGCTGTATTACAGAAGAAAATGCTCTACATTTTCTGAAATTTCATAGACACATGAAGGATGACATCTCTTTCCAAAGCTGTTCTCTCCCTTCAAGCCCACCGCTAAACCATGTTACTAAGTTCTACATCTACACGTTTCTTGAAGACCTCCAGGGATGGTGACTCAACTGCTTTTCTGGGCAGTCTATTCCAATGCTGCACAACCCTTTCAGTAAAGAAATTTCTCCTAATATCCAATGTAAACCTCCCCTGGTGCAATTTGAGGCCATTTCTCCTATCATCCAGTGAAAAACTCAGAGGATAGAAGGAGTCAAAAACATTTGCTGAGTGTGGATGTAATGGCAGTAACAGTAAGTGTTCCTCATCAAAGCCATAGCTGTTTCATTTCTGAGATTAACTGGGGTCACAAAAAGGAAAAAGACTGGGTGAGTATCAGAAATGTGCACTTGGAGATAAAGGGCCCTATATTTTTGAAGACAGAAAACTTTATATATGGATAGAAACAGTGTATGTATCTTGCAACAGCATGTACTAACACAGGCCACAAAAATCTCCCAGGAAAAGAAAAGCAGTGACAGTAGTGGGATTTCTTGCGTCACTGAAGGACCTGAAGCTAACACCTTGGGCCATGGTTAGAGGGGCAGGCTGAGCTAGCAATGCTCCCCACAGCAACTCTCACTTTCTTCAGCTACCAAGTCCTCCTGCCCTGGACAAGCTTCTCTTGGTCATGAGAAGAAAAAAACTGTGAAATCTCCAACCTCACAGCATACTTCTTGTACTATGCTGTCTTATCTACCACACAGATAGTGTTAAAAGATTACAATTTGGTAGTGCTATAGCTGTTGTTATATCAGCATATTTCATTGTTTTACAGAGGAGTACTTTATACTGATACAACTGTTGCCATACTAACATTGTACCAATACAAATACCAACTTAAATAAAAATTATATACTTCCATCTAACGAGCATTTCCTATTCAAAAATTTATTCACTGAAAGTCTTATAAACATATTAGAGATGGCAGCAGGTGATGACATAGCAGAGAGACACAACTGTAATGGCCATGGAATTATCTGGAAAGTGAGAATTTTAAATGAAAAATAATCAGAAGAAAAAGATTATCATTCTGAAACATGATCATGTTTTTATGCAGGCATATCTTGCAAATAAAATGCAAAAATCATGTGGAGAAGGCCAAGGCCTTTCTAACACTGCATCTGAAAATTTTCTCAAAACAGGAAGTTTTCCAGAGATATCCCTGAGGTGTTAACACTTCTTTATAGCCCCCCCCCCCAAAAAAAAAAAAAAAAGGTGTTAAAATTGGAGAGAAGTTTAACTGACATCACAACAGGATCTGTTACTGGGACAAAGGAAGAGAAACTCCACAGTTGCCAGTTTGGATGAGGAGATGAATTTTCTTTCTATCTGGAACAGTGCCTTTAATCCTGGGAAGCTGATAGTACCTTAACCCCTGCTAATCTACCAGGTAGTTCATCATTGCCTTGACTCTCTCCTCACTGGAGTTTGTCAAATTTTTAAGTGAGAGTTGCATGCCAGCTTTTGTCTCCCCTCAAAACTTCAGCAGTGTTGCATCTTTATATAGTCACTGTTCTGTCTGGGTATAGATCTGTTGTCATCATCTCTGCCAAAAGAAACATTCTGTTGGACCTGAAACTGCCTGTTTAAAGCAGCAAACACTTACTAATGTAATGCTTGTTTAGCTAAACTAAAAACATTTTTTTTTTTGCGCAATGGACTGGCATTGTTCTGCATGGTGTCTAATATTATGAGAGCCAACCCTCAATGCAACTGTTATTACCACTTCAGCATACAATCATAACAAATGTTAATTGGATGTTATAATTGTCCTTAATGTCTAACAGAAATTTCCTATTCTGACCTATTCCACTCTGGAATATTTAGTTTTAACTAGTTCAGTAGTATACTTTTTTTTTCTCAGAAAGGATGAGTACCGAGGACCAAAACCTGCACAAGTATAGTTAAATTTTGACACTGTTAGTAGACAGAAAGCACCACATTCCACACTGAAACATCTTGCTCTTCATGGCTGTGATACACTGATGATCATTACCAGCCAACCACCAGCTGTTACCATATCATTCTTGCTGGAATGACACAAAAAGATATGGAAATGTCCCTGAGCAAAGTTTCCTTCAAGCAGACTGACCGTTTTAACTTTCATAATATTTTAACAGAGGCAAAATGATTTATTCTAAATAAGTTTGCAACAGCTCGGAAGAGTTTCAAACCAAGAGAGGCCTTGTGAAGAACACATTTTCAAGTTTTATATCTCTTCTTTTAGCAAAGTTCTCAATTATTTAGCTGCCAAAATAGAAATGCAATAAACTCAATACAAGAAGCTTAGTCATGAGATAGGTAAGAGAGAAATAAATCACAAAAACTAATGGAGGGAACTGAAAAAGACCCACATGTATTGATCTTTCACTGCCTTCACTGAGTGCTATCAGTATTGAGTCATCAAGACTAGTGAAGGCAACCATGTTAAGGGATTACCAACAACAGAAGTTGGCTTCTGAGAATCCTAAAATGAAAGCAAGTAAAGCCCCAAGGACCCATCTAATCTGCATTAGTTTCTATTTTCATGCTCCTATATTCCCTATAATCCTTGTAGAAGAAGAAAAAAAAAAAAAAAAAAAAAAAAGGACTAAAGCAAGGCATCCAGTGAATACCTTCTCTTTTGGCTGATTTAAATAATGCAGACCAAATTATATTCATTCATGTACATTAAAGAGGGTTTGCTCTGAATCTCAAATGGTTGTAGCCAAATTAGGATTTGACCTTGCATGTTCATAATTTTGTGTAAGAGAACAGAAATAAATGTAGTAGTATGGATCCTATCAGCTCTTCACAGCCTAGTAATCCAGAGTACGGAACTTCTGGATTCCATTCAAGAGCCCATCTACTCACAGGGAAGAGCACAGTGCTTCACAGCTGACTTAGAGTAGTAGCCTTAGCACAGCTGACAGAGTAGCCTTAGAGAAGAAGTAGGATATTGGGAATCTGTCTCAAAACCTGCTGCAGGTCAGCAGGCCAGGAAGGAGTAGCTAAGTATTCTCAGTATTCCCAACATTCAACATTTCCTCCTCCTCTTCTCTAACTTTTTTCTCTCCTCTTTTATCATCCAGGAAGATTTAATGCCACACACATAAGTTTCCTCAAGACTGGGCTCAGTGCATTCGGCTGTGCACTCTCAATTCTATTTCTAAGTGACATTAAAAGCACCTACTGCCCAAAATCCTCAAAGTATTGTATCAGGTTATCAGTGGTGACAAAATAGGATTCTGTGACATTTTTCTGCTGCTGGATGATGGCCTTAAGATAAGAATTTGCAGTAAACTGCACAATACAGAGCTTTGGAATTTGCTCTCCCCTCTCCCAAATATATCAATTTATACAAGTTACCCATAATTTATTGGCATTTAACATGTATTTCAAAGTCCAACTTATATGGAGCCAAGAAGAGAGGGAAATTCTTGTGGATTTCAAAGTACTACAAAAGAAAGAAATACAAGAAAAAAATTATATGAGCTGAAGTTCGTTCTTGAATTTTTCATTTTATTTTGACATAACATCTTTCAATGCCTGACAAGAATTTCTATAAGTTGCTCGCACTGATTTTGTATATGTGAGTCATATGTGGCATTTTCTTGGAGGTATCTTAATGTAATCAAATTGCCTTGATGAATGCATCAACAATGACATCAAATTAAATATATTCTCCAAATACTTTTCACTTAAATTTATCTTATAGAGACAAAAATAAGTTTAAATATACTGAAATAAATGCTTCAACATCATAGCTCAGCTCTACATGAAAGATATAAAAGTGGGAATAAACATAAATGTAATTACATTACCATTTTAACTTTCATGTCCTTAGATGCTAGACTATACTATGATTATGTATATGTGGAAAGGCCTTTATGACTTTAAAAAGATACTCTCAACTTGAAATACAGTCACTTAATATTAGACTATATTATATTACCAAGTTCAAGTCTTGCTAATGAACCCTAATTAGTATGTACATATAATGGTAACAATTATTGTCTTTTAAAATTCTTCTTTTACCACTGTTTGAGAAATTTCAAAAAGCAAGAGGTAAAATGGAAAAAATTACAATCTTGTCATAAATGCCATGAAACATACAAAACACACAAGCAAACTGAAGTGTCACTACATTATTTCATCTACTGATACCTTTAAATTATTCTCTGACTACTTTTAACTATTTTTTTTTTTTTTCAAGTTAGGAGCAAGCTGAAATATGGAGCTGTGAGGTACAAGGCAGAAACCTCTGAGTGTTGGGATGTACTATGTATGCATACCATGACACATGCACAAACAGAAAAATCATCAGCAGCAGAAGGCAACCTAACTCATTCAAAGTACCTTGGTCAAGACAGCAGTCAACCAGTACCATTTAATTGTCACAACCAGCTTTGCAGAGCTTACAATGAGTTGCATTATTCTTTCTTTTATAAAGCGAAAGCCAGCTAAGAGAGACTTGCTGGTGTGCACAGGGTGGAACAGATACTGTAACCTCAGGGGCTGTAGGCAAGGTTTTGGCAATCTTAATCCCAGTGGTTCAGTCAGAGACCGACTCCCATGGTCTTTTACAGACTAAGTCACTTGACTGTTTTGTGAAGCTCCTCAAATGTCTTGTAGCAATCACATCTCCAAACCTCTCTTCTCTGCTGCTGCTCCACTTCTGCTAGTCTTGACATGGGTCTCACAGGATCCTAACGACACAGTGGACTTCACACTGCTTTCTACACTAGGTTTTATATCCCTTTCTATGCCTGGATAACTCTCAAATATGAAAGCAATTAGAGCTTAGATTATATATGCAGGAGAAATAAAACTTTCATGTTGCTCGTAGTTCTCATTCAAGCAAACCACTGTAGAAAACTGGAAGAAAATTCTTTACCTAATCTGTGTACTTGCACTCCTGCTTCTCACTCAAGCATAATCACTGCAATGCTTTGCACAGTAATACTGTCTAGGTTTACTATGCCACAGTATTTTACAAGAATAAAATCATGACATTGATTGCTAACCTACTAGACAAACAGCTACAAGAGCCTACGCTAAGTGTACATTATCTTTGTGGATGGGAAGCAGCAATGTCAATAGAGCTGCAGATACTCCCCATTACCCAAGTCCCTGCTGAGTGGGACTGAATGCTGCAGGGAAACCACGGCATAGCAAACCTCATAGTGTTGCTCCTATGAGAAGCAAGAACATGCACAGGAAAGATACAGGACCTCAAAAAACTGCTTGGAGACCACAGTAGTCCATCATGCACGTGGTCTTAGCTTGGACCAGCTATGCAACATTAAGACTTCCACTGGTATACAAGCTAATGACCTTGTTAAGCCAAGTCACATTCTTATTGCTGGGGTCCTACTTATGCTTAAAGGGATTCATATATATAACTGATGTTTAGTATTTAGATTTCTTCACAGGGAAATGAAAGACCTCATGAATAACAAGAATTTCTATTGAGGTTTCAGTTAATTTACAAAATCAAATAATGTGAATGTCCATTGATTATGAATGTACATGTGAAGACATGTAGGATCTTCAGTCTTAATGAACACATCCTCCTTACTGCTTGCTTGGCAGCTAGCAGGTCTTGTGCTGTGACCACAGTGTGCCTATGAGTGCATGGTGACTGGAATGGTATCTTGACAATATGAAGACATTTCAGAACATGGAGTTGGGTGGAGAAGGAGACAGGCCACTCTTCTCCCAAGTGTCTTCATAAAACACTAAATATAACTGCCCTGTCTTTACATGTAGCCAGATGGAGATATCTAATTCAGCTACAGAAAGTATTAAAAAAAAAAGATAGCCAAACAAACAAAAAGTCACTGGTTACCCACAGTAAAGTAAAAATATTCAGCAGATCTACAGCATGCCGCAGATTCAAAATTACCATTCTTCATGCCACAACTAAAGAAAATGGTAAGATCCTGTCATCATTGTTTTAAGAAGAAATACATGCTATATTTGAGACCGGAGGGTTTTCTTCACATTAAAAAGAAGAAGAGGGAGGTTAATAACTCAATGTCAATTAAAGAATGTCTGACATAGGAAGAAAGATTTAATTAGCGTAGTGAGGTCCAAGTTTTCAGAAAAGAGTTTCAAAACCTCTGATCCCATCAGGAGATTCAAAATTCTTTCTGATGTCAGCAAAAACACTTGAAATAGGTAAGAAGACCTTTATTCCACAGAGGATATATAATAAACTCCTTTATAGTGATAGTAACAGAATCCGTGACATCTCTGCTTTGCACTGCTTTACATGCCTTCAGAGTCTCATTTGTGCAAAACCACACGTCTGCAGTGTGTTACCTTATTTGTGCTAGAGCCCAGATACTGATGTGATTGCTGGTGCCATACGCTTCTGGAAGGTGTGGATGAAATGTGGCTCAGGCCTCCTTGCTTCCCACAGAATTTTATCTTCCTAGAAAGCAGTATGCGATACATCGTGGGAAATAAATAAATAAATAAATAAATAAATAAATCTCCCTGCCCGAGTCAGAAGACACCATTAGGAGACTCGGTTGGAAAAATTTATCTTGACTACACATGAAGTGTTCATCCACCCTAAGAGATAGTTAAAGGCCTTCTAGAAACACAAAAGGCCACTGAACCCTGAAGATGAGGCCAATGCATTCATGGTAGACTTGTCTGAAATCTTACCAGTGTTACTTTATCTATAAACCTGTGTTTGTCCATTTTGGCTTATTTGTTACCAAATAATTCAGTTTTATAGGTGAACTTGGATTTTCTGATACTTTACTAGCATCTTTTGAGGTAAATTAAGCCATTCATTTTCCAACAAGAAAGGCTAGACACATAGTAACTACTACTGAGAGCTATAGTAACCTGGTTATGGTTTCAACTTGTTGCTAAGTCTGCTGCTTACTGTTGCCTTCTCTCTTAGTAAAAAACCAGAAAACAGCAAGGCTGAGGGAGAACCATAAGCCTTGTGCCCCCATGTCACAAAAAGGGTGGATCTATTCATTCTGTCACTAAATTCTTAGCAGATGCCTACGTAGTTTTGCAACTGCCCATCTGTTAAAGACACTTCCCCTCATTAAGACTATTTACATGCAAAGTTTTAAAGTGCAGCTGCTTTTGTCATGACACCATCAAAATATTTGGAGTGATTTATTTATTTATTTATTTTAATGGGGGAAAATGTATTTTCCATTTGCACTTGGCATTACATTACTGAGAATTTCTTCTGGTAAAAATCAAGCTGAATTTGCTGTGGTGGCACTTGTGTAGCTTACAAAGTTTGGCCCGGCATTGTATTCCTAATTATGTTAATATGTTTCAGAATCCTTTTATGAACTGAAGAATGGCCACTCCTTTTGTCTGACTAGGACAGAAATGAAAAAACTCGCCTATACATCTGCCTTCCCATTCATATGCTCCATACTAAATAAATGTTTCCCTCTTGAGACTGCAAACCTTAAGATTAGTTTCTAAGTTCTGAGGGACATATTTAACATTTAACAGAACAGTCTGTACCCTTTACAGTAAGAGCAACTGTATTTGTGTGTATTCACCATAAAATATAATACAAAGAAAAGTTTGTAATTCAGTATTAATTGTTCTTAAAGGTTGAATACTCTATGTAGTTTACCTATGGCTAGCTTAACAAACTGAGTTGTTGTGCATGCTGGTAGCAGTTAAAGGTTTGTTCTAATGACACAATAAATAAATAAATAAGCAAACAAACAAACAAATAAATAAATAAGCATTCTTGCTAGTAGCCATCATGGTAAGACTGGGAGGGCATTTAACAATACTTATAAAGAAGAGTCAAATTTTAAAGATCAATTACTTGTTTCACAGCATTTGAACCAGCCGGTAGAACAAAAAAATATATTTAATATGTGTTCTTCACAGGAAAAAAAAGGTCCAAACTCTCTAGTCTGGACAAACAGCAGTGGAAAAATGATGCAGGGAGAGAAAGGTGCAGATGGTGTGAAGTTCCTTGAAGATCAGATGTGGCAGTTAGGAAAGTTGTGGAAAAGCCATGGATACACGAGACTACCAGTTTCTTCTTTTGGGACCACAGAGCATAGAGTATAAAGAGACAGATTATACAGTAGAGCTGATAATATTTTCCCTACATCCCAAGAGTGATGCAAAGATGTTTGCTGAAGAACTGAAGAACTTATTTAATTAATTTGTTAAATGACAATAATAATCAACAACAACAACAACAAAAAGAATAATAATTATTTTTATTTTGATTTCATTAGGTATTTAAAACTTCCTCCTCCCCTTGTATCCCCAGGCAAATGAAGACCAAAGTTATAGCATGCCATATATCCAAAAACATATCTCAGTCCAGCTGTATAACCACACACAAATACAAGGGCAGCGGTCATAAATACAGTGCAGTTTCTTTCAGTGTTAATAACAAGGTAACGGTATCGTCTGTTGAGTTTTGCCACAATCTACAATATACATTCAAAACTTCTTTCATAGAACATTGCTAGTCAAGGGACTACACTCTATTTTTCTAGTTTAGGATTTATTTATTTATTTATTTATTTCCAAAGGGAAGGGAAAGGAGAAGGAGCCAGAGTCATTGCCAAAAACAGTTTTAGAAGAAATCTGGCATCAGTTGTGACAAGATTTGCGGAAAGTACAATTAGAAATGCAGGCAGTTTACCAATAACGAAGTCCAAAACAGCTATTTTTGAAAATGAACAAAAAAGATACTGTATTTTCATACTTAAAATACATACTCCAAAACCTGGAAAATGGACATTAGAGTGTTGAATGGGAGAAGAGTCCTACAATAATGCGTCACAATGACTGGAACATTTAAATTATAAATTATACATTTAGACACAGCACAGAGGCATCAGTAAAGGAAGATATATACTCAAAACATGATTCTTCAGTTGTGAGGCTGTAGTCAAGCTGGGTGATGGCTGTCCTGCTGCTGGAAGAGCTGGCACAGGGTCATGCTTTTACCAGCAGAACAGCAGGATCGCTACCAGTACTAATAGGCTGCAGTGGCTAGTCATGCAAAACCTAAAGCTTCATAAAGGAGCCTCTTCCACAGGCCTTTCTCATCTCACATAGAACTTCAACTTGCTCATTTTAGTGCCATTCATTTACCTAATTACTCCTATTTCAATGTCTTCAATGTCCCTTTCTCCAGTCTTTGAGAATACCAACACAATATGCTCTTCACTTATGGCTTGGCCCATTCCTTACCAGGCTTCAAGCTGGGATTTAGCAGAGAATTACTCAGAGAGCATAGAGGAATAATCCCTCGAAGATCTAGCCCACACGCAAATAACTGTAACTACATTGCTCACAGTCTTTTGCACTATGTTTGCCTGCCTATAAGAGGCAACAGATTGCAATAACCCAGATTAATTTTCTTTGTTAATTTTGGAATGATCTTGGACAGATGAGATGAACACATACTCTGCTTATTTAAGAACACAGAACCAGAAAGAAGCCATGTGCCTCAAATTACAAAATTACGCCAACCTTCTTTTCTTTACAGAACACTTGTATAGGTCATCAGCAGATTCAGTTTTGGCAAAGAATTCCAGTGCCTGACAGAAATATATATCAACACGAAAAGAATATTATTGACAAGAATAATGTAGACACTATTGTGTCTATAGCTTTCATCTCCCAACCAACATTACTTTTCCTATATTTGGCTTGAAATTGAAATTGCTTCTTTTTCCTTTTATATATATGTGTGTATATATATATATATATATAAATAAAATAGTGTCAGGAAACGTCTGTCTTCAACAAAATCATATGTCTATGTCCAGATTAGATTACTGCAGCAATTTTGAAACAAATTCAGGGAGATGACAATGAGGGTGCTTTGGCTTTCCTAAAGCAAGGAAAGAAATGGGTGCAGAAGGAAGAGGGGTGTACCTTTCAGCCTAGAGTTGGATATGGTTTGCTGAGAGGACAACAGGGGTTCGGGGGTCTCTGAACCCCCTGCAAAGGTCTTGATGACCTGGCAACTCACTTTGGGTGAGCTCAAGGATGAAGGGTTTCTCCCTTCATCAAAAGTTAATGAGATGAGTATTTTACTTCCTTTTTTTTTTTTTTTTCCTCCCAATGTGAGCCAGAAAATTGAAGCCCTTGACATATTCTGACAGAAAATTTCAAATAAGCCCCCAAATATTATCTTTCTCTAGGCACATCATACAGTTGAAAGTTTTAGTTAAAGAAACATTTTATTGACTTATACTCTCAAGCATTTAGATACAAAAATCCAGAAAAAGACAGAGAAAAAAAATCCATCGTGCACATACAATATACTGAAAAACGAATGAAAGATGGTCTTGACATTAAAACTGGAAGTAAGGAGAGCTTTCCTCGGTTTTTATGTCTTTGACAATATGAATCCTTCCAAGTCAATTAATCATTCCAAAGCTCAGGTTTCCTTCTTGAAGACCTAGATAATAACTAACCTGTTCAAATTAGGTAATCTCATCTTGTTTATAATAAGTACTATTTAGACCAGTCCAAAGAATCTATTTCAATTGGTATGAATCTCTTAAACTTTCTGCACAGAGTATCTGTGAGACTTAGGTGGCTCAAACAGTACCCACAATTTGCTGAGCACTTTGAGCTATGATAGAAATTCAAAGATTATGTAGATTTATATTTTCAAATGCAGATTTCATAAACACAAAGAGAAATTTCAGAATATTTCTAGGAACAGGTGCATATATACCAGAAAAAGCCCACACTTGGTCTGGCAATGGTTTTACTTTGGCATAATAATTAAAATAAGGCAATGAAAGTCAAATTGTTCCAGTGGGAGATAAAGATGGGATAATTCACCTTTTCTAGTTTGCTGAGAAGACAACAAAGCAAAAGTTTTCTTAACGTTTTAACAGAGAAGTCTCATAAGATGCAAAGTAAAATAATGATGTAGAAATAATATTTCTGAGGAACCTCTATTTATTTGAACCTTCAGGAAGTAGGAACATGTGGGTTTTTTGTTTGTTTGTTTTGTTCTTCAAGACGTTGTTAACTTATAAAATTTTCTTTCTGTTTCACAAACAGTCATTCAAGTGTGTGAAGAATACACTTCTTAAAAAGAAAATTGAAAGTTGTGTCTATGTAAATGCTATAGCAAGTTTTAAAGTATGAAGAGAATGGAGCCAGAAGACTTAAGCAGACATCCATGGATGTATAAAACCTGACCTCTCTGTGGAAAGCATGTGAGATTCCCATCCAGCAGCTCAGAGTCAGCGAGGCACTAGACTGTCTGCAGCAGCCAGTCAGGAGAGTAAAGGATATTTCCAGGATCTGCAACTTTAGTAAGTAGTTTTGCAGGAGCTGTGTGACGGTTTTTAGTTACGCATTGTTACAGTTTAATAGTCAGTCTGTTAAGCCTGAGGGTGATTCACTGAAGTCAGAATAACGCTTTGTTTCAGGAATGGGCCTGAAGCAAACCATTGTATTTATCCTTTATGGGTTTTAGTGTTTTATTTTTATTTTTTTTTCTACCCCTTATATCACTTAGGACACCTACATGAAAACAAGGTCATTGGCTTTAAGAGCTTATTTAGTCAAACAAACAATTCTTTACCAGATATGAATAAAATGCCTCATACTTCTGATGTGATGTACAAATAACTCATGATCCTCTGATGTTGCACTTAACAGTGAGGAAATGAGTTACACATGACAACAAACTGATTCTAGAGTTCATTTGGGAAGATAAAATTAGTGGTTGTGAAAATAGACTATTTCTGATTTTAGAATAAAGAATAACCAAAGATAATAACTGAAGTAGAATATTGCCCTCTGTGAGTGCACACACAATTAATTTGGAACAGAATATCTACCATTGTTTTGGTTACCTCTATTTCTCTCTCTTGTGTGTCTGGGGGGGGCAGGGGGTGTTGTTGTTTTGTTTGTTTGTTTGTTGAGAGGATATATGAACATGCTTTAACACAATAATATAATTTTTTGGCCCCATACTTTTGCTGTAACAGGACCTTAAAGAGACAATCCAATGAGCTGCCTGTGCAGCTGTGGACTACACACCACAGAGGTGATTCAGGGAGCCAATTTAAGGTATGAACAGATAATAATCAGTATCTCCAGTTACATACAGAAGAAAGAAGAACTCAGCTCGAGATGGTTGGCAATACCTGCTTCTTCTCCTTGGCTGTTTACCTATGTCTTTTCTCCCTCCTCTAGCACAGAGGGTGCTGTGTCTAAGTAATGATGTGAAACAAATGAAGTAAAGTCATTGAATAGCCTTCATGCACAAGTCAAATAAGAAAATCTATGCAGTTTCTAGGGGTAGGGTCCAAAACAACCCATTGTTTCACTGCACAGGGCTTTGACTCTATAAATTGCTGACAGCCCTCAACCTCCACTGCTTTTAAAGGGACTCAGATTTTTCAGGGGGCATAATTATTGTTTAGGAAATCCTATGCCACAGAGGTCCTGGGTGTTCAGAAGCTAGCAGGATACAACTATTCATTCCTACTGATTTACCCAGGTGCACACAGTTTTTCACATCAGTGTCTAACTCATGGTGGTCATTAAGGGTCAAAGCGACTTGTACCTTCTGGAAGATCAGCACATTCAGAAGTCATTCTACACATGAGCAACTCCTTCCAGTTTGTATTTTTTTCAGGCTAATCAGTGTGACTAATTGCTCTATTTCAAAGCTCTGCCAGAGTGCACCAGTGTGCTTAGGTCTGAGTGGGCAGGAACAGGGAATTCAAAAAGGAATGTGAAGGGTTTTAACTCCTAATCTTCAATTAAAATCTGGCCCAGATTTTAGCAAAGCAAAGGTTTGATTTTGTATTGGACAGATGTTTGGTTGCCATAGTGAAATGAGCTGCGGTTCTCATTTTGGTTCCTAGCAAGCCCATCCTCACATGCCAGCATCCATCAGTTTAGCAGGAACCAATTGTGATGCTGTCTCAGGAGAAGCCAAAACCCAAATGGGCATGACAAGGGGATGGAAATGGTGTGCTTCACTGGTGTAGGGAAGCACACAGGCTGCTACATGCTCTGGTTAATAGGTGCTTCAAAGACATAAATCTCATACCTACAGTTTGAAGTATAAATCAATCGTTATTAAAGAAGTCTAAGAAAGGACTGAATTTATATATGAGCTGTATATATACAGGGCTAGGTGCCAAATCTCCCTCACAAATTTTCTAAATGCCCTTTGGTTATGAAGATATGGTAAGATATCTCTTGGCCCAGAGAGCTGACATTTGTAACTACGGTAACAGTTTTTCTCTTAGATGCAAGAAGTAATACCAGTCTGACCTTTCTTTTCCAGTATTGTTCTTCTAGATTTTAAGCTAAAACTGTTTTCTTGGATCAATGCTAACCAAATCTTTTTGTCTTTCTGAGCCTCCAAGTCAGCTGGTCCTGCTCCACCCTGCAGCGTCCTTGGATGTTTCTTCTGGGGCCATGTTCAGTGGTTTATCTGTACCCCTGCTGTTGTTTATAAGTTCTGTCTGCTCCAGGCACGCACTGAAGCACCAGGACAGAACACTCCCCATACCCAAGGCCATGCTCCAGTTGCCCTGCCCACCTTCCTCAGCTCTCCCCATTCCTACTCTGCCCCACAGCTGCAGAGCCCTCACCAGCTCCCAAATCACAGTGGAGAACTCTTTCTGATCCACCATAACTCCTTCTTGTGCCTGGGTAGCATCCAGGCAGTGTGACATTTAGGAGGGCCACCCTGAGCCCCGAAAATATGTTTTAATCCAGACTGTGGCATTTTCTTAGGCCTTTTCCCATTCCCCAACATGTTTAGAAGCAGCTTGCATTTTCTGTCTATCACTGCACTAGGGGTTATGCCATTGCTTCATCTTTGGAAACAAATGGAAAATGGCTAGTGAGCCTGGTGCTTCCAAATGGATTTATGCTATCCATAGCTAAAGACTATCTACAGGCTGCCATTATCACAATGCTATTTCATGGTAACATAGAAAATTACACTAAATGCATTACTCCTATATGCACAAAATTCAAAGGTGTCATTTATCAGAAAAGAGTCCTTGTCCAAGGCGGTTTACATTTCTTGGGAATATATTACCAGCTATCTAATTGCATAAACATTTCAGAAGAGATCTTACCCAGCATAAGACAAAGGAAATTTTCTTAACTTCTCCTAGCTCTGATAATACAGTTGACTTCATTATTTATTTATTTTTTTCCTGCACAGAATGTGACTTTACTCCCTTAAACCATTTTATTAAAATATTTCCCTTAATCTTGAATAATCAGAAATTTTGTAATAATTGTCCCTTCCTTGGAAAATGGAAAAAATGGAAATGGGAATGCTGTCTCCTTTGGGACATCAGAAACAGCATTCAGAAGCAAACTGACATTTTTAGAAGAAAACTAATGTAACATGGATAAAGACTTTCTGTATATAAATATATTGATTTATAGCTTTGACAGTATATTAATAGAAATGTTATAAAAATTATATCATTATATCAAAAAGATGTACAATTAGTATGACTTCAATAGAGGATGGTCACCATCAGCCTCAAGACTGTTACACTTAGCTTTACATCTCACTGTAAACTTGTAACTCTGTAAACACTGTAAACTCACTAGACCTTTTTCTACCTCTTCTTTTGTAGCTTTAAATTTATATTTTATAACCAAGAAGAAAAAAAAATAGCTGAGTAAATAATGCCATAGATAATGGTCATCTCAGTAGCTGATGAGCACTAGGGCAGTAATATATAGGTGCAGAACTTCCCAAGCAGCCAGCAGTTCCTCAGCAAAACATTCTCCAATCAGTGCTGATAGTGGTGAAAGGGGAACAGCCAATAGGGAGGTTTGTGTTTCCTGATGAAACAATACAGTTCACACAGGGAAAAGGATCAGAGAAGGAATGGTGTGCTGCCCTAGAGAGAGTACCCAGGCGAGAACAGCCAACAATATATACTATCACCTATGGACCCCACAGGTGCCCGTCTCAGCTCTCTCTGAGTAACATAAAGCATTTGTAAATTTGGGGGTTGGTAAACAATTTAGATCTAGTGTCTAACCTTAAAGAAGATATCTCTATCAGATCCCTGAGACTTTGTAATTTAAATTGCTTGTCTATTACACCTTCTCAAAGCTGGGACACCTTCAGCACAATGGGACACTTTATGGAACACTATAAAAGTCCTTCAGCTGTTCAAAAGCTTAGCAATAATGGAAACCTGGCTATGTTAAAATAATTTGTTTAGACTCCATGAAATCATACCAGTGAATCTTCTTTGGTGTATGATTTTACTTTCAGCTAAAATTTGCTGTTCAAGACATTTTTTTCATGGGGGTCTTCTGTTCTGTATCTCACAGTTCTCAGAGGATCACTTCTGAAAAACTCACCTGAAGTAAAATGTTTCTAAATAAATTGTAGTGATTCAAGTTTCTGACTTGTGGATTGCAAAGAAATTGAGAGAAAAAAAAAAAAAAAAAAAAAAAAGGGGGGGGGGTGGAGATAAAAAGAAACCCATGTCCTGAATATTGCAGTCAAGTTATTGCCTCTTCCAGTCTACAGAAAGCAGACGGAGTGTGGCATGTTGTGTAGCTGGATCACCAGCGGAGCACAAACTGTACAGCTGTGCATATCAGACAGCCAGATGTTGTGTTTAAAGCATGCTAATTAACCAGAACATTCCCGGAATAAGGAGAAAGAAATTGCCCAAAGTGATTGCACAATATTTCATTCTTTTTCATTTACCCATTCAGCTAAGCAGTTCACATGCCAATAACTTCAAGCATTTTTAAAGAATGTGGATTATTGGTCCAATTGTTGAAAGATCTGAAGGTATTTCTCAAGTATTTGTAGTTATCCTCAGTAATTCCTGGTCAGTTTATGCGTTGCTTTTTCTCATTTACAGTATGTGGATACTAAAATTAAAATCAAACTAATGAAATTTATTCACAATCATAGACCAGACAGAACTGGCAGAAATCCCATTAAAGTTATCGATGAGAAGAGGTGCTTTCAGAGCACCTTTTCTGTCCAAACTCTTTTAAATGATGGTGCAACCAATCCTCTCTCTTCAAAGGCTTACAAGTAGAACATGGTAAATCATAAAAACATTTCCATTTGGAAATGTCTGATTGCTCTGTAATGAAATAGGATGAACAAACCTCAGAACATTTGGTTTAGATCCGTTTAAGTAACAAAAAGTGTTCACGCTTATTCCAGTGTTTCAGTCTGTAAAAACTGGGATGCACGTGCTTTGATAATCACATGTCACGCAAGGCATCTTGTAAAGCTGGAAATGCTGCTAAAGAAATTCCTCATGAGGCTTCAGCCCCTCCACTTTTGAATTATATTTCCTCTGATATTTTAATAAAAGTATATGCTGCACATATGATATTTTTGACATCCACCGACTGCAGAAACACTTTGGTTATATAAATGATTCAACCTTGACAATATTTGAGCAAACTTGTCCTTACTGGGAGCCAGAAGCTGCTCACTTTCAGAATGTTCTTATATTAGGGGATGAATGTCTGGACCCCTGGAAGCATGCATTGAGATTTTTCTATAGTTAATTCACTCCCCAGCTGTGGCCATCATCAGCTGCCATTTCATTTCACTAGCAGCCACAATATATACATCTTCATTTAAAACTTTAAAATCAAAGTATAGCCAGTTTGCAAAGTAATGCCAGACATCAAGACTCTTTCATGACAAGAGTTTTCTAGCAAATATTATATCCATAGCTAAATATAATACAACTGTACCATGGAAGTATTCAGCTATGTTTGCCCATGTCCAAACTATCACAGAATTTCTTTTTCAGCCAAATGGTTTGCTTACTTACCTGTCCCAAAGGTTTACATGGACAGCAGAAACAATCAGGAGACTTTGTGAAATTATCTTTCATTGAGGAAGGAGAGAAGATACATAGTCAGAGGAAAGTTGTTTTTGTTAATTAAATTAATAATAGCAAGCATGTTTATACAATCAGCTTCTGTCTAACTAATTTAAATCTAATCACACACAACACGAACTTCAAGTACAAAGGAAATGATCTTATTGTCAGGACTTTTCATAAATATGAACATTTGCAACTGCCTTAGCAATAAACAATCCAAATTGTAAAAGGTCAGCTCCTAATCAGTATAAATTAGTGTAGCTCAATTAATTTAAATAAGCCAACATCAATTTATGGTAGCTAAGGACTTGACTTCAAATGGAATTGAAACTGTGGAAACAACTATAAATAATAAGCAACTAGGATGAATAACAACCAACAGCAGGTAATATGTATGGTATGTAGCCAGGCATGTATGGTACATAGACTAGAGAATATGCATGTGTGTATGCCAAAAGATCTTTTCAGCCTCAAAATAAGCTGCTAACAAAGGCCTCACAAAAGCACAGGAATGGCAATTGTAATTAGAGGAATCAACATGGAACCACCAAGTTTGGAGAAAAAGTATTAAAGGGATAATTAAGTGAAGAAAGGGATCCAAGGATCAATCTGCTCCTCTCCTGGCAGAGCTACCCACATGCTGAGATGCTGCTGCCTTGAGGGTTTCGAGTGATGGTGGCTTGGTGTTTGCTCACAGAAGGGTGGTAAACACAGGTAGCAGAAAACCATACAAACACGGTAGCTGAGAGAGAAGGGGGTTACTCAAAGCTTTCACAGCAGCAGTCTTTGTTTCTGCAAAGATTAGGAAGATGGTAACTTCAAAAAGATCAGCCAGACAGCCCAAGATTGTCCAGTGAAAATCAAACGATATTTTTTCAGATCTGTATCTGATATCCCTTTTTACTTAAAGTGATGGAGGACTGCTGTTTTGAGCTGGTGATCAGCATATCTCTTTGTAAGAAGAAAGCTTAGAGTCTGCTTCTACTCGTCATGTTTCACACGGGACTAACGTGTCCCATAGTTATACCACCATATGTGGTGGTACCTGTGATGACTGAATGGGTACTGTACCTAGCCCCACCACCAGGTATGTTAGAGGAATACAGGAACACTAATCAGGACCATTTAAATCCTCTTCCTGCCAGGTAATGTCATTGTGGGGAAATGTATATTAATTTTGAAAAATAATAATAATAATACCCCCTAATTAATTTAATAAGCTGAAAGATAATGCCTCAACATAAGTAAAGCCAAAATATCTCTGGAATCATTTTCTGGAATCTTCATTAAAATATTTGTTGTCCTATTCGAGCAAAATAAATGTTAAAATACCCAAGTTTCCTCTGGGATAGAAGTTCCAAATTTAGTTCTGCTACAGTAGACATAAAAATAGAGTTTTCATAATGCAGAAAGATATATCTTCTCCATGTCTATATATACTTCAGTTCTCCTCTCTTCCTCTGTCTTCTCCAAGATTTTTCCTACTCTAAATGGCACCTGGCCTTCCCTTGTTAGCCTTTCTGTCACCCTGTATGCTTGGCAATGCTCAGGCTTCTCAAAATGAAGAAACAAAACAAAACAAACAAACAAAAAAAAAAAAAAAAGAAGGATTTGTCCATCAAAGGAAATTAAAAGATATTTATCTGGTAACACCAAGTTGCCAGCTAGCGAACCGTAATTGTTTGAATAGGCCACCAGAAGGAACTTTTATCAAGCCAGAAAGCCCAACATACCTTAGGAAATGGATTCCAGCCTGTGCTTATCTCCCAGTCTCAGTGTCTTTCTCCTCATCTATTTGTATCTCTTCTTGGTCTTCCCCAATGATCTATGGTCATTCTTTGGTTCTACTTTTGGTGCATCCTTGAGAAGACCTATTTCTAGTTTATTCCAGAACTCCTATACTTTAAGACAGCTACAAAAATGTTAAAATTAAATGGGTGCCAACAAAGTAGATACTTTTTCAGGTTAGGGCCTTTGTATTTCCAACATTAGAAGGGAGAGTACATGGAAAGGAACTAAGGATAAGGGAAAAAAGGGTACTGTAAGTATATGGGTGAAGAGACCCTGACTCCAAATTGAGGTCCCAGCCAAAGGTGCCTGGAATTTTTGAGGATGCTACGAATGTACCTTGATTGTACTCCTGGACACCTCCCTTCCCAGGCCCTTGGAACCATGGAGTTCCAATTCCCCTACTCCCTCTTCCCATACATACAAAGCTATATTCCCTATTTTGATGTCTTTCCTTTGGTGTCTTCTAGTTCAGAACTACCAAAACTACCACCTTTACACTTTCTCCTGTCTGTTAGTATCCTGTTTTTCCCATTAGAGAAGTGCCATTTTTCTTCTCAGTGACTCACTTTCACCTCTGAGAACCCAAACCCTCTCAGGAGTCCTGTCCTGAAACAGCATGCTTTTTTGTTTCAGCTTCCCAATGATACCATGCCTCCAGTCACCACTAACACAACTGATACTTAAGATCTCCCCCTTCTTCTCTCTCTCCTGGGTGCTACAGCCAGCCTAAACTGCCAGCCTTAAGATCATCTCTGGTTTCTCATTGTTCTCATTGGAAAGAAGGAGTGAAGTCCTGGCTATTTTTTTTTTTTTTTTTTTTTTTTGTAGAGATTACACACATTGTGTTTCAGGATGCAGTTACTCAAAGAGTGTCTGGAGCTCTAAAGGGAGAATAACAGGGCACAAAATATCACAACCCAAAGCAGTTCCTTATTTCCAGTTAGGGCCTTACTTTTTACAAATTTATATGAGGACAAAATTAGATTTGACTCAGCTCAAGTGAATTACTTTAAACAAATGTAGAATTCATACCACAGAAAGAAAAATTCAACCCTATGAGTTATTTTAATGAGGACCCTATCCAGCACATCGTACCATACACTGTGACAGTTCTCATGTCCTTGGTACATTCACGTACTACCAGAACAACCTAAATAAAATGAGCTTGAGGTTATCAAAACTGTTTTTGCCTGCCAAATCTAACTTTACAAGCTTCTGATGAAATGCTAAATGCATCATTTATAAAGTATTCTCATTCCACACAGGTACTTGGGAGCTATTTCAGTTGCAATGTTTTCCTTCTAAAACCTCATTCCCTGACTGAGAAAACCATTTGCTCAGGAAAGTTTTGAGCAAAGAAAATCTCATGGGTGTACACTATAATTTTCCAAACAGAACATAAACCAATAGAAATGTCTTCACTTTTTTTTTTTTTTTTTTTTGATGGCAGTACTCAGCAAGTCACATAAACTGCATGAAATAAACTACTGTTTGGAGTTAGCCTTCAGCTTTAGGCATTTCTATTTCATAGTCAGTAAACACTGTATAAATCCCAATTAACTTTTAGCGTTTCTTGTGATACATAAACATGGCATTTTAAACAGAAGTGTCTATGATGCACATTGTAAAGCTTGCATAGGAACTATTCTTTCACCACAGCCTTCTGTATTTATTTTGTTTTTAACTCAATTAAAAAAAAATAGAGCAGAAGATTAAACATATGTCATTCTGCCACTTGACTGCTATCTGATACCTGCATCAATCTCTATTAAGCCTGATGCAAAGGGTCTATTTGCTGCAGTGCCAGGCTGGGACAGCACTGCTATATCCCTCCTTTGTTGAGTCAGGAGTCCTCAAACTGTAGAAGCAGTTCCACCACAAGATGCTCAGTAACCACATACTCAGACACTAGGCCTTAGTCATAAAACAAGACAATAGATTCAGCAATTTCTTGTTGTAATGCCTACTAGACACACGCAGAACAACTCAGTATTCTATACTTGTCATTAAATGACTTTTGCGAGGCCTGTTTTATCTAAGCATAGTAATCATTTTACCTGCAATTACAACCAAATACAAATAAGTCTCTTTCATATTGCAGTCCAGCAGATTACATTATGATGTAATATTCATTCATATTTTTCCTCAATATGTTTATAATTTCTATTAATCATCTTTTATGCACATGTATGTATTTTATACATGACGATTTTCTCCCTTTGTTAGTACACAGCAGTAAGAAAACATTTTAGAAGACTTTCAGATATACGACATTAAACAATTTTTGTGGGCTCAGTTATTCCATTTGAGACCTTGAATATGTCTTTCAGGAAACTTTACACAAAGTAATTTTTAAGACTAGCTAATCTGAGAGGACAGACTAGTATAAAGCAAACCTTCTGTGGTGTGGTGTCAGTTCCACAATATGAAGACAATAGTTAAGGATCATATGCAGTAGAACTCAGAAAGAAAAAGAGAGAGAGAGAGAGAGAGAGAGAAAGAAAGAAAGAAAGAAAGAAAGAAAGAAAGGAAGGAAGGAAGGGAGGGAGGGAGGGAGGGAGGGAGGGAGGAAATCCTGCAACACAAAAAACAATGTTGAACCTGATGTAATAGCGACATGCTTTATTGGGGATAACTATAATTACTGTCACAAACAGTGAACTACTGTTTTATCAGATACAAAAGCAAAATCCTCATAAGTCAATTATTTGTCACCACTCCTACAGATCTGTGCAATTTTATAAATAATATAAGCATAAGCATAAACATAAATATAAATATAATTATTCCCAGTTGCCCTGTAATGATATTGTAACAATAGATAGATTTTGCATTTAGTTCTCCTCAGCAGAAATGCATGAAAATCAATGATTGCTTAAATTAAATGAGAGGATCTGTTTTTGTCTGAATAATCCTATTCACAAACAGCTCAGATTAACCATGACATTGATAATTTAGAACAGTTATACTGACATGGATCATGTGAACCATTGAGTGATAAAACCCTTGTCCACTTTTTTTTTTTTTTTTTTTTTTTTTTTAATAAAAAATAAAAAAGGGAACCTTGGACTAGCTGGAGTACTCAGTGACAGAAGTTTTAAACAATACCAGAAAGAGAGGCTGAGATCTAGGGCTTTGCCATTTTTTATTCTCTTTGAAATAGATCCAGAAAATAGCTCCTCTTTTGGCTGCACAATATTTATGGATAGAAAAGAAAGAAACAAACAAACAACACTGAGTTTAGAGGGAGAGGGACATTTCTGCAACCAAGAGTATGCTAGACTTGCATTTTTTTATGCTCACTCTTCTGAGCCATCAGAATAAAATATGCAATTGTACCATAGAAAATGACTTAATTATTTAACAATGTAGGTCAAATTCTTCTGTAAATGAAATTATGGTTTAGGTTTTCAAGGCATGTGTTTGCCCAAGGCTGGAGTTATATGGATATAGTGTCTAGGAAAATATGGGTTCACCTGGCATATCACAGAACCAGGAAGGGCAACAAGGTAGAATCCCACTGAGCTCAGGGCAGCTGAGAAACGACAGCTCACAGCTGGTCAAAATGACTGTACTGACCAGGCTCCTACAAAATGAAAACTAGAGAATAAAAATTAGAAACAGAAGTTTTGAGGAGTACAATTCTAGATTCCAACTTTGTGCTCATACTAGATTCAGATAGCTACATTTAACAAAAGAGATGAAAAAAAAGGAGTTTGAAGACTTCAAGAATTTTACTGATTCTTTTCCTAGTGATGCATTTGATTACTGTAATATTCATAAATTATGTAGGAAGAAACTGGATATATTAATAGGATTTTAAGTGCAGTTTATTCCCCATTCACAAATTAACTGATCGTTTAGATTTCTTAGAGATCTTTTCCAACCTAAATGATTCTTTCATTGTAAAATTTCACATGTAAGCACAACTATCCTAGGGAAGTAGTCTGATGTTGGAATAGAGCTTAAATGTATCTTCTCCAGGAAATAACTATACTAGGAGATACATGATGCTTGCCTATATATATATATAGGTGCCAAGGAGAGCATTTATCTAATAAGAAATTCTGAGCATGAAAGTAAATCATTTCTGCAGAAGACTGCAAATTTTTCTCCAACATCTCTATGATATGAAGGGGTCCTGACTTCCAAAACACATACGGCTAAAGTCTGATGATTCTGCAGATAAAACTATTAACCAAACATGGAAGATTAAGGAAATAAAAATGATGACAGTAGGCAAAGGTTCATTGGAAAATGAATCATGAATCAAGGAAATGAAAATATCCCCATTAAGAACAACAACAACAAAAAAAAAATAGTCCAGAACTCAGCCTGCGATATTGATGCATATTCCTTTTTAACAAGATCACTCTGAAGCCTTCTGAAAAAAAAAAAAAAAATCTAAGAATAAAATGACAATGGGGATGGAGGCGGAGAGGCAAGACACAAAAGAAGTCAAAAGACCCATTTCTGTCTGACAGGATGATTTTGGTTGAAGGATCATGAGAGATTGTTAAAGCAGAAAACAAAGGACTCCAGGGAGGAGTGCAGATTTCATTGTAAAACCAGAAAAATTGATATCACAGAATCACTAATCGAGTTCACTCGTGTTCTTAAAGCTTGCTCATCAGATGTGGCCATTACAATAAACACAAAGAAAGTGTAACTTCAAAGTTAGTTTGCAAAACCTCTTATTCACTTCTTACCCAATTAGTAGTAGCTTTGTAGTCAACTGTATTGTTTCCATAGTAATACATTACAGTACATTCAAGAGCTTCCATGACCCTAGATATTGCAAACTGAATTAAGACCCTTAATAAGAATAATGTATTTTTACTATGAGTTGAAATATGGTAAGTAAGAGCAGAGGGACATTCAGCATCAAATTAAACTTATTTATAAGAACATTCTGCATGACCCATTTGTTAGTCATATCTCAGCCCAGTGCCAACATCAGTCCTCAGCAGAATATACATGTTCAACGGCTGTTAAACAAAATAAGTCCTACAGCTAACAACCAAGACTGAAATGAAGTGATAAGTAATTCTGTTTGTTTCCAACCAGAAGTCAGCATATGAAGACAAATGAGAGTCACTGTCATGACATACCAAAGAACTCTGGTCAAAAGATATTTTTGCAAAACAGAACACATGAAATTAAGAAAAAACAGAATTGAGGCTTGCCAAGTATTCTGTTAGGTATGATAGTTAATGACATGGCCACATAAATGTATATACGAATGTATATACATTCTACTCTCGTAAGGACACACCAATTTGCAATGTATGTAGAGAGTAGAAAGATGGAAATACACCTTCAGACTTTCTAGTTAAATCTCTATACAAAATCTTCAAGACAGTGGTTTTACTTGCTTCTATATTCACTCATGAATATTTGCATAGAAAGTAAGAAAGATTTTGCTGTCTTTTACTGGTCTCAATTAGATGACTTTTTTTTCTTCCTTATAAATTATTTGCTTAAAAAACAAAAAATAAAATAAAAAAAAGGATAATATTTTTAAGGAAGTAATCATTCTTCTTAAGGTTTGGCACAGTGTTTAATGCAATTTCATTCTACATTTTATTATTTTTGAAAAAAAATAAAAAAGGACTAAACATTATTTAGGTAAGGTAAAACAATTTAAAACTTTATTACTTTTCAATCTGCCAAAGCTCTTCAATGAACAGATGAAAGATTTCTCTAATATAGTGCGGCATATATAAGTGAATCATAAAATCCAAGTTCAGGTGCAGTTCAAAAAAGCATTACAAACCTTTACTACTTTTCTGATTTTTTTTTTCTGAACTCCTGAATGCTCGAAATTACCTGGAAATTGCACATTCACTAATTGTCTTGGGTGACCATTATAAAACTAATTTTAAAAGATGAAACTCATAGCACTTTTTAAATTCTGTTGTATCTTAAAGCTATTTTAAATTGCACATGCTGTCTTACTACCAACATAAATATGATGCAAAGAAATATACTGAAGTTAATTGTGTATGGTGTGCAACTTTGCCATTTCAATTCCAAATACTTGTAAACAAGTATTTGAAAACAAAACAAAACAAAACAAGAACAAAAACTGTATTTCTTTATGCTTTTAAAACCTTGGGTCAATAGCCCATGACCTTCACAAATCTTTTAGATTTTGTTTACAAGTTAGTAATAGGCACTACCTGTTAGTTTGTCCTGTATTTAACTTTAGTCATGAAGGACTATTTCTACTGTGAGGAAAAACTTTTTACTGAGATTTGTTGCCATCTGTATAATTGAATGCATCAATTGGTAAAGTTAGACTGTTCCTTGTTCCTATAAACAATCATGGATTCACCTGTCTTACATGAATTTTGTTAAAATTTTCCTAGTCTTGCTAACAGATTCTCCTTATATTTCTGAGGTTTCTCTCCAGAGAGAATCACTTGTTTTTCCCATTTTCTATATTGTAGAAATCAAGGGGATGTTCTCCAGAGTCCACCTTTGAGATTGCCACAAGCTTTGATGCTTTGTCACGGATTTAAAAAAAAAAAAAAAAAAAAAAAGTTTCTAAATCTCTTTGGTCACTCTCCCAGTCTTTCTCAGAAGTCCCTTGAGGACCTTTTCTATTTTTCTGCAACAGATTTGGGAAAGGTTTTCCTTTTTCAGCCAGTGACGGATAAATCTCCTCTTTTTTCTCAATTGTTAAATACAGTTCAAATTGAAAAGTACCAGTCATAACTTCACAATGTTACTTTTATTTAACCATGTAGCTGAAAACTGTTGGCCTCATTCCTGTCATGGCTGTTTTCCTACTGAGTAGCTACACACATTTTAAAAGGCCAATTCAGTTGAGAAAATATTATAGTGAAAGTAAGTTTGAAATGACACTTCTTTCCCCCAAATTCCTGCAATCAGTTTCTATTTTCTACCCAAAAGGCTGTTACAAACAATTTGTTCAACAAATGTTGAGATCTCCCAAAACATTTGTCACAAAAGTCCTTTAGGAAAAAGACATTTTCAGGTACAGCAGACATGTTCAGAAAAGCACTTGGTCAGGCTCAGACCCTGCCACCCCAAATTCCAGCTCAGTGACCATGATGTGGGAAATCATGTCTGTATTAGACCTACTAAATGCTTACTATATGGGGAAAATTTTGTAACATCAAGAATTGCTAGCATTATCTGGCAATAATTATCGATATTGTAATTGTTTAGGATTCTGTTAAAAAAAAAAAAAAGCTAAAAATTAAAGCAGATTGAGTTAACTAAGAGGAAATCAGCTGGCAAAGTCAGAAAATGTATGACAAAAGTCCTTTCATTTGTATAAGCATACAAACTACATAAACACACATGCAAGCAATTGTTTTTTATTCTGGCTGCTTCCCATCTCCATTTCCACTGGTCCCAGCTATACTTCTGCCATATTAATGTAGGTCATTCATGTGTTATCATCACTAAAGAAGAGCTTGCTCCCACTAATGTCTATTAGAAATTCTTCTACTCCCTTCACAAATTTGAAATCAGTGCCTTGCTGTCTGGTAAGCCTTACACACATCCTTAACAAACACACACATAAATTGTGATTTGGGATTACCCAAAAGTAAGAGTCCACCCTCTTACCTAGGTGGACTCCCCTAATGATTTTAATTATAAGGCGTTCTAGTTACCACCAACAAGAATGAACAGTTATTGTTGAAATGGGTCTTTAGGAAGTAAAGTGTTGGGAGACTTTATTAACATTCTGTTGAAACTTTTTATTATGTGTAGTGAAAGAGGCGAAAATTACCTTTGTTCACGGTCAGTTCAGCCTGGAAAAAAAAAAAAAATCATTCCCCTTCAGCAGGTGTTAATGCTTAATTCAGAAAGAAAATAAAACCTAACCTGCAAGCATTGTTGTCTAACATACATGTTAAAATACAGGTATCTGCTCTTGTAGGTTCTCCTTTCTGCACTTCAGTCTCCATTTCACGTTTCCTATTTGAATTATCAAATGAAGCATTTGGTAAGCTCAGTGACAGCAATGAGCCACAAACAAAACATCTGTTAAATCAGTGGGAAAGTTTTATATATGTTTCTGTTCTTTGTCTTTGGGAAAACAATCTTATATCCTGGTGTTAGGAAGTCTGGCACAGTACCATAGTGTTATTTTCACCAGTGTACATACAGTTAATAACCTGCTGACCCAGCTTGGAAGGTGCTGCAATACTACACTTTTATTATGCTAACTTGTGGTGTTGCCTTGAGAACTGCTCTTAGGCTTTTAACAGTACCATTATGGTCAGATAAGTGATTACATTTCCTTACTCAGAGGATCCTCTTTCTATTTACATTGAGAATGTAAGATGCTTGCTTTAATTACTGAAGATTTTGCTGTTGTTTTAAGCTTGTTGACATTATGAGACACGATTGTCTGGAAGCGTGTACAGGACTCTCACTTCTCATATCCGTTCAGGAGATTTGTGTTGGTTTCAGTTACTATCCATTTACAAATGTTGAGACGTGAGCCAGAAATGCCAAAGACTCTCTTTTTGGCAGGCAGAAAATTTATCTTTTTACTTATGTATTAATTCCAAATGATGTTGAATCTATTGAGAGACAACCATGGAAGTTTCTAATATCAGTGATATAGTGTGCAGGACGTAACATACACAGAATATATAATCACTTTAAGAAAGGTGATGCCGAGAGCTTTTATTCCTTCTTTCTACCTTGATAGTGGTTGTGCCTCTCCCATGGCCCTTTGGAGTGGTGGAAGACCAGCCAACTAAGAAGATTGCAATAACTACTTCTACTGTCAAAAGAAATCAGAAAAGTTGCATAGACGCACCTGATGGGCTCACTTGTGATCTTTTCTTAACAAAGGACGTTTCAGTCATCCCGACCCCAGAGCGGGGTTTCAGTCACCACTGTACTGAAGGTAAGCGACCCTTGAGACGAGTGGTGAAACTTCAGAACTCATCTTTGCATTGACAAGGTTAGCCTCTTCTCCTCCTGCTCCTACCTGGCAGCTCTTAAACACTTGTCCTGGAGGAGGCAGTCTTCCCACTGAACACAAGTACTGACACAAATATATGAACCCATCCCATAGTAAAAGATGGCAAAGTACAGAAAGAAAGTGCTAACCTTTCCTTTGCGGGTTTGTAGGGTAACGTTCTACTGCTCAGTAATACCTTGGCTCGCTAGGTGTAGTTCGTCACCTGCCCAAGATTATACCAAAAACCATAGCAGAACCAGCTACATCCAAAAAAATAGAGGTGATTTCTCAGGATGAACTCCATGAGTAAACTACAGAAAAGGCTGCAAATACGTTCATCCCAGAGCCATGCTTTTACTGTGAAAAAATAAGGAGTTTCAGTGCCTGTTCTGAACCTATCTCGGTTACAGTATTTTCTGCCTGGTGTCAATGTCCCCCTCGTTACTACTCTCAAAGTATGCCAAACTGGGTAAAAGAAAAGTGGGACATTGCACCTACATCTCTCACTCTCTCTCTGTATAGATCAATTTTGAAGTGCACTAAGAAGGGGGCATACTGCAAGATGCACTTTCCCCATCCCTCGGGGCTGAAAGCACCTTCTGTTGCCCCAGGACCTTCCAAGTATGACTGAGCATCATATAGGTTATCAAGGAAATCTTTGCAGGTGGTGTAGAGTTTGCACAAACAAGTGCCATCATTAGAAAAAGAGTCACATGAACATCCATGAAACTAAAATAAAATCCAGAAATCATTAAAGGAGAATTAACCAAAACAGAATGAGAAATTATTTATGTATTTTCAAGTGGAACAAATTCATCATAATGGTAACTCTGAAAAATTAATAAGCAATTTTGGAAAATAAATAACATTAGTCCAGCAGTTGCTGTATTCTTCAGGTATTTTCTGTGAGAAAGCCATATCTGTTTATCTACAGCAAAATTGGCAAGTTTTTAAAGGAAGTTTTGCCAAAAGCTTTTGTTAACCATAAAATACGAGAGTATAAGAACATATGCCATGCCTTCTGGGCATGATTATAATCTAACTTATAGCAACATAAATCAGGAGTTACTTCAGACAAGCTAAAAAGGCTCTGTCAGAAAGAAAATCAAAGCTAGAGTGCTCCAAGCTGATTGGGATACAGGTGCGAGGGTGTAACAGCTCTGTAACTTTCCCTAGTATATCTTTTATTAGGGTGACAAAGATGATAAAAACCTTGCTATTCAGTAGGAGAAAAAAAACAAAAAAAAAAACAAAAAAAAAACACCATGGCACATGTGAAGAGGCAACACCCCATGAACTTTGCATCTTCCTGTTAGGTTTTCTTCCTGCCCTAAATGCCTTGTCTCTTTTAACCAGCTGGTCATGCACCATGTTAACTGAGTGGGGCCCATGTGTTTAGCAGGCTGTTTTTCTTCCATTACTTCTAAGAACTGGGCTTCAGAACTAACACAATTTAGAGACGGGCACCATATGTTTGGCTTAGGACCCTTTCTTCACTCTCTCCCTTGATTCTCTATAGTTGAAATTATAACTACAAGTAGAAAAAAAGTATTTAATGCTGAATCACCCTCATCTCCAAACCCCAATTTCTTTATGACTGACTGAAATTCTCCTGAAGCATGTAATGCTGGAAAGGAAAATAATCACACTCATGATTTTCCATGCAGTCTTGAGAGAACAGCTTAGCTAAAACCTTGGCCAAGATGAACTAACTTGATGGTACTAGTGAGTGCTAAGCTTAAAACAAAAATTATTTTTTTCCTTACCCTTCACTGCCTCCTCTTTGACCACCTCCTAGAATACCATGGCCTGCAGGTCAGGGTTTCAGTCAGATGGCAGTGTGGTATGAATTACAGTGCCTTGCTTCCATGACCAGTGAAGGATGAAAGCAAAGGGAGTGAGCCATAAGTCTAACTGACAGCTTTACTAACCCATGGAGCCACCACAGATGGGCATGGTGGGATCTGCGGGAGGGTGCACATAAAGCAGTGCACAGCCCCATGCTCTGCTCCCCTGCTCAGCCAGAGCATGAGATGTTTTTAACCTGAAGGGAAACAAGGTTAACTTCTCTCTATCCGGTCTTTTGAATCTCAGGCAACAAATCTGAATTACTCTGGAGAAAAAACAAACAAACAAACAAACAAACAAACAAACAAAAAAAGGTCTATCAAGCTACAGCATATAAACAGTTTAAGTTTTGTGTTCTCTACAGAATCTGTTCAAGTGCTGTTTTTTCCAAGAGGCATTTCATGCTAGCCGCTGCCGCGTATCTTCTCCCTGCAGTAATGAATGTCAGATTGCGCTGGCCATAGGCCACCGCTCCAGAAGATCCTTCTCTGTGGCGCTGAGGACCAGACCAGAGACACAATCACTTCAAGATGCAAAGTGCTGAGAGGTCCCTCCAAAACGTAAACTCACAGGGGTGAACTCTGTCAGAAAAACATCCTTTAGCAACAACTTTGTCATGACAGGCTTTCAACAAGATTAAGCATTTTCTGCACTCCAACAGCCTAACGCTAGCACAAAAATTGTGTCATGTGCGCGAGCTAATTTGACAAAAATGTGTCTGGGCTCAGAATGGCTGTAGATCAAACCTGCTCCAATAGGTGAGAGGGGGAGGCACGGTGCTAGTCCATGAGGAAGCACAAGCTGAGGCAGAAGTTTGGCTAGAAGTATGGTATCACTCAAACAGGGTAAAAACATTTTGACAGATGAGTTTTGCACCAGAAAATTCAATTACTGTCAAACTCAAAACACCTCAGGGGAATGTGTTATTTTTAAAGACATTTTTCTGCAAGTGTTAAAATCTTTTCTTTTTTTTTTTTTTTTTTTTTTTTTCCATTTTGACAATATCAAAATATTTTGTTTAGATACAGCAAAAACTTTTTTTTTTTTTTTTTCGGTTTCATCAGCTGGTTTTATGTTATTCATTTTGACATCACATAGTAAAATGTGTATTTGCTTTAGCTGATAATTTTATATTATGATATGTCAACACAATCATAAAACCCTGTCAAAATATTTTAATGTTTCCTAAGTTTTCATTTCACAAAGACTTGAACACATTTGTTTTGCTTTAATTCAGGATGCAATAAATGATATAGTATCATAATTTCTTATTGGATAAGATTTTTTTTATTATTTTTTTGTGTGTGAACTGCTCACAATACTGCTCTTTCCTTTTATAATGCTGCATTTCAGAGATTCTATGTAACACAAGAATCCTCCTCTACCTGAAAATAACTGAAAAAGGTTATTTTTAATGTTAAAATGAGAACTGAACAAAAAGATAATCGTAAATATTCTTTTGATCACATCTGAAAAGTCCTGAGTTTGAGATAAGCAAGGTGGTGAACTAGAAAGATTCAACATTTTAGGGATATTGATGAAGAGCAACTGATGTAGAGTTTTTTCCAGTTTTAGTTCTAGCCTAGCGATTGCTGCAACATCCCTAGCTCTGGATTCTCAATCCCTTGGGTCTCTATTCTTATCTGATTCTGAGGTGGGCTTGGACATGAAAGCAAATTAAGTGGAAACTGAAGCTGAAATCACATAAAAGATTAAAGCACACTTTGCAAATGGATAACAAGAGAAAACAGGTGACTAGCATGGATTTTTAAGTTAATATAAACTTAACATTTCCCTTTTTAACTTTTGAGTATTAAATAAAATGTTTTGAGGGGATTATTCTTTTTTTCCTATTTGAAGTCACGGAAATTAAAAATAAAAAGACAATTTGATATGAAATAATAGAATCACATCTTTAGTTTTATTAAGAAATCTGCTGAGGACACTAAATTAATTGCCAAGTTAGTTTTTGGCCCTATGTACTAAACACAGACAACAGATTCAAGTCATTGCATTCCTATCGGCCCTTGGAAATTAACACATTACATCTCTACCCATACTGATTATGTTAATTGGACTCATCTCCCATCTTTTCTTTAAAAGAATGTATTTTTATATATGTATATAAGTATATATTTTCAGAAATGCAATACAATTTCTAGCCCAATGACCTCTCTTCTTAACCTAAAAAAAGTGAAAATTTGGTCTTTTCCCTTTGTCACACTTTGATAAGACTTGAGAATTTGGAAGTAAAGAAGCAGATGTTAGTCACACTATCGGTTACCAAAAATAAGTACTTATTAGAGTTACTCCAGCATCCTTGAAATTTCTGAACCAAATAAATAAATAAATAAATAAACTGTGCAAAGACAGTTTGAAGAGACAATCTTTAATTGCTCTTTAATTTAATTCCTCTTTCTATTTTGAGAAATGAGGACAAGAATTTTAAGAGAAAGTTCTTCCTAAGTCAGAAATTTTGATGTCTTCATTATGCAAGGAAAAAAAGTTGCACATTCTTGTAGCACAATAGTGACCCTTAAGTTTAAATGTCATAGTCCCAAAGTTCATATCTCATAAAATGGCAGGTACACGCCAGTTAATGAAATTGCAACATATGTTTCTGGGGATTGTTTGTTTGTTTGTTTGTTTTTCCTGGAAAGGAGAAATATACTGCAGGGGATTGTTAGCTGCAAGAAAGTTGTCATGCAGGACATTATGCACCTATTATGTTCATCATGCACTTCTTGTGTCCCTCACTTGCAATCAGGCAGATAACCTCAACCAGTTTGTGACTGAAGATGGAAATGATTTCTGTAAGAAACCTGTTCTATTAATCTTATTTTGATTTTCAGTACAAAAGATAAAGAAAAAAAAAGTATTTTTTAGTTACTTTTGTCAGGCCCTGGGCCAGCATGCTAACTACTCGAGGAATGTTTTACCATCCGGTAGAACCAGGACTAAAACGGATAAACTTTCCCACAGATTCTGCCAATGCGTTTCAGTTCTGCCTATAATAACAGTGCTACTATTCCCAGCACGAGGCCTCTCGTGAGCAGACAATCTCAGCCTAGTCGAATTTACATAAAGAAGGTTGTGTACTGAGATGTAAATTTTAACTTCATTTCCCTCTGTGCTTTTTTCTAAGATAACTATGCAAACACAATTAACTTCTCCATCTACATGGCAAAAACTTATGGCTTTAAAACAAATGGGAGCTGCTTGCTATCTGGAATAAGCAGTCTAATTAGCTATTAATATTTCATGAAGCCTTGGGAAGATGAGGCAGTGCCCACACCTTGTTTGAGCTGAGCAGAAATTTAGTCCAAACATGACTGAATCAAAGATAATGGGGCAAAGGAGGTTGATATTGTTCCACCTGGAAGAGAATAAATTACCTCATTTTTCATTTTCTGTTTTGGGAATCCAGAAATAACCATCAAGCTTATTAAGACGTTGTCTGAGTTTTGCCAGCAGTTTGCTCAGTTTTCTCAGATGAAGTAAATTGCTATAAATTTGGGAAAAAATAATGATAAATTTATAACATGTCTAAACTTTCTTGTTTTCATTCAAAATCTGGATTTTTATTTTTTATTTTTAATTGTAATGAGGATCTGACTTAGCCAGGAATTTCCAGACTATGTACCCTATCCATCTTATTTCAATCTTTCTACGACAATGACCTTCTTTCTGCATAATTTATTGTAAGAAAATATTTTTGTATAGTGAGATTACTAAGGAGAAAAAAGTTACATTGAAAAGAGAATTGTAATGGGTAGTTCTACATGGATGTGATACTGAATACAGATTTGAGTTAGAATAGTTTTAAATAGAAAATCTGCATTTCATCCTCCCACCTCCACCCATATGAAAAAGCAGGATGGACCTAAAATAACTCTCTCAATATTCTACACTTTGTTTTACTATTGGGAAATAAAGGGAAAAAAAAAAAAAAAAAAAAAAAAAAAAGAGCTGTTAAGTAAAAGGTACTATTTCCTTTATGCTATACAATCCAGCAGGTCAGATTTGCAACTACGCAGTAGCCCTGTTGCCAAATTCCCATTTCCATCAGGATCCAACTAGCAGCTTCCTGGCCAGGTCCAGCCTCCTGACACTTCCTCCTGGCCCGTTGCCCTTCCCTGGGAGCCGTCAGGAACCTTCCCTATAAACCTCAGTTCCTGTGCCTGCAGAGAGCCAGGAGCTGTGAGTCTGAGCTGCAGCAAGCACCACTGTGTGGGAGGAAGGCATGGGGCTGAAGGACCTTCCACATGCATGTGGCCAACCTGGTGCCTGAACTATGGTGCAAACCAGGACACCCCCTGGTATAGCTCGAATGCCTTCCTGCTCCCATCATATGTGGACTGGTTTAACATGCTATGGCTGCAGGCGGCCAGACGAATGCTGGAAGAGTCTGAAGGTTCCTTGAGCTGAGGTTAGTGACCAGCACAAGGTTGAGAAAGCCACAGAGATGCTGTTAAGCTCTCCTTAATTTCCATTTGGGCCATGTTCCCAACACACCTGGCATAGGCACAGTTATTCAGTGCCACTTAGCATCACATAAGAAGCTTAATTACTTTAACTACAGGTTATGAGAAAAACAAACAGGATCACGGATATAGCCAGTTGCGGCCAAAACGTGTTCTGCATCCGTCAACAGCTACGTGCTTCAGGACAGGTGAAGAAAGCAGCTTGCTTGGTGACTCATCCTGGCGAAAGTCTTCATGGCGTATTAGTCTATTTTCCGTATCTCTTCAGCCCTGGTCATGATGTTTTATTTTGGGGTATGTTCTTTTTCATTTCAGATGCTTTGAGACCAGTCCTAAACCCCAGCAGAAGGTTTAAACAGATTTGCAGCAGAACAGCATGTTTCTAGGAGATGTCTCCACAGCTCTGTTTTCTTCATGTCACTCATCAGCTTCACAAAACACAGTGCAGTGCAGCTACAAGTGGCAGGTATAGATCTGCCTGTGTAGATAAACAGCTTTTTAGAGTGGGAAGGGGGTGGAGAGAAAAACTCGCTATCGAAGATGTCTCCCACACAGGATTTTCTATTTAACATTTGATTACTTTTCACAGGATTTATTCTTACAGTGCCCTAGAGATAAGATATGCCAAAACACTGGCTGAGGTTTTTTCTAAACATAAATCCTACATAGTGCAATCAAAATGTCAGTAGTGAGCTTGATCTGTTCTGCATGTGTGTGCTGCAGTGTAACCCTAAGTGGGTTTGATCAAACAATGAATACTGCTGCTTTCAGGGCACTGGGGGGTGGGCTTCTTTCTCAGGACTTCTTCTAATTGCTTTGAAACTCTTCATTGTTTAATTTAATAAATACTGGGAGGAGTGGGGAGTGGAGATGAAGATGTCTTTTAGTTTCCCAGCTGCTTTCAGGTCATAGTTTTTATGCTATGCTTGTCTGAAAACAGAAAATATAGGAGTAGAATAAAATGTTCAGAGTAACTAAAATGTCATTGTGACAGATGCCTTGTGTTGGTTTCTCAAAATGCTGAAAATGAGTTATGAGACAAAGGTGAAGGACCACTTCGTTCCTCACCACCACAGTCAGCAGTACGGCCAACATGAAAAATATTTGCCATTCTGCAGAATAACTTGGGGCAACCTTTCCTTTTGCATCAGGAGTGCCTATCTTTCTAAATAGAAGTAAAACATCAGCAGGACCAGGTTTCAGGCATGTATGTAAGTGCACATATGTACATAAGTAACCGAGAGAAAGGACTTATTTTAAGAATTATTTAAGAAAAGGCATGCTGATTAAGTGAAGATCAGAATGCTTCAAAGAATCTCAGGAGATTAAAAAGGGGGCTTTCCCAAATAAAGGACTCAGTTTTACAGACAGCTTCTATAGTTAATATAGCATATTCAAGAGCGTAACATGTAACCGGCTACTGTCTTTTAAGGCAATCTTAAAATGGGAGATATCATTTAAACTTTGAATTTTCTGCAAGGAAAATAAAGACTGAAATCCAGCCTGTTTTTACATCTCCAGGTGCATTCATTCTGCCTTATATGAAAAGAGAAACAAATTATGGTTTAATGACAGATCAAATACTAGGATAGATTCTTTTATTTCTTTCACAAAATATCCTTTGGTCAGAAAGCAAGAGAGAGGTCTTCAAACAGCTGTTTCCAGCTCCCTATTCCCACAGGGCTCTAGCCACGGTCCTGCAATCCAAAGGGATCATGAGGGAAACTGAGGCAGCAGATTCACCCTCTATAGCTTAGGTGGTACAAAGAGAATTCAAATGGTGCCAGGAATTTACCCTGCAGGAGCTAGCTATGCTCAGCACTAATATGTGATCTGCATATTAAGACATAAGACTTTGATACTGATTATTATTAATGATATATGAGACTGTATAAATAAAACTGAATTATACTTAAAAGGATTTCTGAAGGATTCTCAGTATGATTTATTATATTTTTCTGCTAATAGTGAATAAAATTTATTGTCAATGTATAAGTTACAGACAGGGAAAAAAAAAAAAAATCTAATTTATCACTGAAGCGGCCACAACCAGATTGCAGTTCACAGTTTATTAGAAGGTAACATATAATCTCCCTGAAATGTGAGTATCTTGAGATTTTTGTTCAGTTTTCTCGCTAAAAATCAAAGAAAGAAAAAATCAGGTACAATTCACTCGGCAACTTGTGGCTTTTCAGAAAACCTATTCTTAGTCTGATAAAGAAGGAACAATGCAAGAGCTGAAATACTTTTGATCACTCCAAAAATAATGTTATATTAAAATTAGTTAAAAATAGATGAGATAAGATTATGATAAGAACATAATCTAAAAATATAATCTCCGTAGTATCATGCCATTGCTTTCCAGCACCTGTATTTTCCCTATGTTTAACAAGATTTCATATCAATGTCTAGATTTGTTCACTGGACTTACTGATTTTTAAATTGCCCTTCCCATTGAAGGCTAACCATTATGCTTGCATGCAATAATTGCTAAATTCATTGTGTTTGTAGCTTAAACTATTTGTTTAAGCCTTGACATCTACTCCAGTCGCTGATATAATCAAGCCAGTAGTTTTTATATTGTTTACCCCACATCTTTATTGGACAGGCACAGATCCTTCTGAACTGCGAAAATCGGGATTAGGCAATGGGTGGGAAAAGTTATTCACATGTGTTCTGTTAAAATGAGAAAAGTGATCAACGGTACTGCTACATGAGGTCAGAAATTGGGAGAAAGACAGGCTTACAACATTTATTTATTTGATGATACTGTATATCTCTACATTGCAGCTTGCTATATCCACAAGCCATTTTGAAGGCAGATGTGCAGCATATTGCCAAATGTTTATGACCTAAAATCAAACTTGTTATGTACTCTGACGTGAAGACAGCGAGAAACCTGTGTTGCACTGTCTCCAGGGAGGCAATGTGGTATTGCATGTAAGAGGATTTCAACAGAGGATGCCAGCTTCAACTCAAATGAACCTGAGGCCTCCTCCAGATTTTGTTGTCTTTTGTTACCAATTAAAGACTACCATAGTAAACTTGTAGCAAAATGACACTCTGGTCATTTCCCCCTTCCTTCTATCTGTTTTCAAAATTTTAAAAAACATTTGCTCTTTTTCCATATACGCAAACAAATTATCACTTTATTAATTCTTCAGGTCATGTCCATTACCAATTGAATTCATTGCACTCTTTGAAATATACCAGTTACCTGCTGTATTTCTCCTCTCTCTAGGTGTAATATATGTGGAAAAAACAAACAAACAAACAAAAAAAACAACTAATGTCTCTAAAAATAACACAGAAAATGCAGTTAAAAGTCACTTTCCATTCCAGCTTAGAAATAATACTTCCTCTTTTCATTTCCCTGTGCTTTGAACAATATAGTAATAAATCTAAAATGCTGCTTGCTTTTGTAAATTGATTTTAAAAGTTAGGGGGAATCTCTTTCCATAATATCAGTTCAGTAACAGAAGTCACTCTGCCCTGTCTACAACCACTGCATTTACTAGAACACTGTTTGTTTGTTGAATCCTAAGCTGTTTTAGTCAAAAGTTGGTTGCTCCTTCAAGTCATGACACTGATCAACCAGCTGGAAAATAGTCTTTCATTATTTTGAGGAAGCAAAGGAGTCATAACTTTATAATGAATATATAATTATATTGCCAAGTACTCTATTTTTTTTTTCAGTATAGGCTTTGATTTGTACCATTTTATTTATTTTTTGTAAACTATCCTTCAATTGTCTAGGAATTTTTTGAGAGCTTTTGTCACTTTCAATTTTGCATTTCTCTGGAAGAAACCTCAAATTGCTAGATGTATTAAATAAATATGCCTTTTATAAACAAGTGTCATGTTTATTGTTGCTTGTTTTTTTTTGTTTGTTTGTTTTTTCCCAATTACCAAGCAAATATGCCAGAGGGAACTACATCTCAAGTAAACTGTATGGCTCAGCTATAAAATTACATAGCTTCTGTTGATCTCATTGTGCTCCCTCTTTAATGTCAACAAGGTATTATTTTTATATCTCTGTTTTGATTAATGGATATGGCAAATGTAAAGTCATTTCCTCTTCTGTTTGTGTATGTATTTGTACGTGTGTGTGTGTGTGTTATTTTGGAGGCTTTGAAAGAGAGACTGTTCCTGAAATAATGGTCTCTGGACCTAAAAGGTGACCCACTTTCTATATCTGAGCAGCAAAGAAAGCAGACTTCCTTTATAAGAGTAGACAGTAGAAATAATGCTTTATCTCAAATGCAATGTCTGAAAATTGATCTAGCCTCCAAAAAGCCTTATCATCTACATCTTTTCCCCTCATTGTCTCATCAAGGCCTGGATTCATCTCTATGAATGTCTGCCAGCCAAAAGAAAGGCATTTGGATAAGACACTCATCTGGATTCCCTCTATATTCAGCGGAAGGGGTTAAAAAACTCACAGTATGACTGTACCACTTTGAAAATGTTAGTCTTAAATAAAACAGATTTTTTTTTTTTTCTGGAAAAGCATTACAGCTCGTGGGGTGATCACAGACACCTGCACTTCCAGTTACTAAAAACAGCCAAACCAATCCCCTCCCTCTACACCACCAACCCACTCATTTCACTTTTCCAGTGAGTCTTTTCCTTTTCCTTTTCCTTTTCCTTTTCCTTTTCCTTTTCCTTTTCCTTTTCCTTTTCCTTTTCCTTTTCCTTTTCCTCTTCCGTTTCCTTTTCCTTTTCCTTTTCCTCTTCATCTTCCTTTTCCTCTTCATCTTCCTCTTCCTTTTCCTGTTCCTCTTCCTTTTCCTTTTCCTTTTCCTTTTCCTTTTCCTTTTCCTTTTCCTTTTCCTTTTCCTTTTCCTTTTCCTTTCCCTTTCCCTTTCCCTTTCCCTTTCCCTTTTCCTCTTCCTCTTCCTCTTCCTCTTCCTCTTCCTCTTCCCCTTCCTCTTCCTCTTCCTCTTCCTCTTCCTCTTCCTCTTCCTTTTCCTTTTCCTTTTCCTTTTCCTTTTCCTTTTCCTCTTCCTCTTCCTCTTCCTCTTCCTCTTCCTCTTCCTCTTCCTCTTCCTCTTCCTCTTCCTCTTCCTTTTCCTTCTCCTTTTCCTTCTCCTTTTCCTTCTCCTTTTCCTTTTCCTTTTCCTTTTCCTTTTCCTTTTCCTTTTCCTTTTCCTTTTCCTTTTCCTTTTCCTTTTCCTTTTCCTTTTCCTTTTCCTTTTCCTTCTCCTTTTCCTTCTCCTTTTCCTTTTCCTTCTCCTTTTCCTCTTCCTTTTCCTTTTCCTCTTCCTCTTCCTTTTCCTTTTCCTTTTCCTTTTCCTTTGAAATTAGGGATTGTTTTTTTTCTTTACTTCCTTTCTTAGCAGGCACCTTTCTGCCTTCTCACTAAAACTAAATCTTATATCCTAAAATAGGATAGATTTAGACTAGACATTAGGAGGAAATTCTTCACTGTAAAGGTAGTGAGGCACTGGCACAGGTTGCCCAGAGAAGTTGTAGATACCCCATCTCTGGAGGTGTTCAAGGCCAGGCTGGATGGGGCCTTGGCCAATATGATCTAGTGGGTAGCATCCCTGCACATGGCAGGGGTTTGGAATTAGATGATCTTAAAGGTCTGTTCCAACCCAAGCCATTCTATGATTCTATCCCAGCTCAAGGAGAAAAATGAAATCACCAGCCTGTCCAGAGCATTAACCTCTGCCTGCATGTGAAAAGGCTAAGGAAAGGTACCTCTCCTTTACCACATTCCCCAGTAAGCTGCCTGGGCTCTGTGGAAAAAGGTGAGAATAGCTCTGGAAAGTTTGTCCTGCTGCTGCTTTTCTGGTTACCCACCTCTCGTCTCTCTGCACCATTCTGCACTCATCCAGCCTAGCAGAGTCCATAAAGCTTCCTTGTACCTCCTGAAGCTTGCAATCAACCTCGAAGACCACAATTTAATCCCATCAAAACTAGTTTGAACTGAAGTATTTTATATATATGTATATATATATAATGTATGTTTTATGTATAAATACTAATATGTCTATATGACACAAACATATGCGAATGTGAGTTGAAACACACATTGCCTGTAGGTAGTGAGACCCAGTTCTTACAAGCGTCTTGTTTTGCAGCACCTTCCTCTGTACACTATGGCCTAGTGCATCATTATAATGCTTCATTATAACCAAAGCTTTCCTCTTTATACAACCCTCTAGGTCTCTGGTCCCAGAAAACTTTAGTTAGATATTTAACATATCCTTTTACCAACTGATATATAGCACAGTGAATTGAGTTACAGAACAGTCACTTAAAATCATAGTTTACAGTTATAACCCTTCCTTCACATGTGTGAAGTTCAAATGAACTTTGCCCACTTAAAAATAATTTATTTAGGTCTATACAAGATTCCACTAGAGATCTTTTATATTAACTGCCTCAAACAACTAAATCAAAAGCATTTAGAATACTTAAACCTTACAGCTTCCTCTGTATTTAGCACTTTTGGCCAGCAGATCTGTAAGAGGTTTAACAATAACCAGTTTACACGAACAGAAAAAAATGCAGTTCTGAGGTGTGCAGTGACATTTTCTATACCAACCTTGGCACTCTCGCTTGTTTCCCCTTTCTTCTCTGCTATGTAAGCAAATGGAAAAAGTGAAAACCCAGCCATTGGAAATACATTAACTGAGTCTTAGTAATTTCATTCCAAATGTTTTGGAATGTTTAATGAACTCTCTGAAGCTAAGTTCATTGTCTTTCAGCTGCTTGACATATTTCTCATCCAACTTAACATTCATAAACACACAGAAAAATAAATTATAGATGTTATATTTGCATGTGAAAACCTGGCTGTACTGTAAGCTTGTTGTTTAAGAAACATCAAATTTTCATTAGTGAAGAATAAAAGTATGAACAAAATCACTGCCAGCAGAGTAAATAATTTTTTTTTAAAAAAGAACTAAATACATCTGAACACCCACACACACACATAAAGACAAATAAACAATGGTACTAAACTTTCTGGTGGGAAAAATGTATAACATTTTTGCTAAGTTCTAACATCACTTCTGTGAAAAAAAAAATATTTTTGCAAATTATTTAAACATTATTTAAATACTTCAAGCATTTCTTATACTACTTTTTGAATTATCATACAAATGAGCAAGCAAAATTGTTAAAGAAAGGGACTTTTTTGTGCAGATAAAATAGGAAAAATCCCATACTAATTGCTGGTAGAAAACACAGAAGTTATTTAACAGTTATGAGGAAGGGGACAAACATTAATTTATGAGTAGATATTTGTTTATGTTACAAGTCCTGCTGTAGTACTGGATTTCCAAAACAATTACATTTCAAGAAAGACACCATTTTAAAGAATCCCTTAATGTGAATAAGATTGAATGTAAGAGCTTCTAATTTTCTTCTGTTTGACAGGGTCCATGATGGTAGGATGAATATCCTATAGGTGGAGGAAACCCACCTATGTGGGGCCCACACTGTTCATAGACATCCTGGTTAAATGTCATATCTAGAGAAGGATTAAAGTGTTTCTTAAAACAGCTTAAATATGTTAACTTTGAGTTCCTGGGTGAGTATTTCTTTCGAAAGTAGCAAGAATTCTAAAATGTGAAGAAATGCAAATATTTCTGTGTATGTGAAAAATGTCATCCTATCAGATTGTATGTAATTCTGTAGCAAGGTCTAGACAGTTAAAAGTGATGAGCAGATCATAAGCATCTGTGAAAGACAAAAGTTAACAAACAATGTGCTTACTGTACCACACAAGATAGAGACAGGGAACAAAATTAGCAACAGTACAAATTGCACAGAAATAGGGAAAAAGTTATCTGCCACATTCCCCATTATTAGTAGCATGCAAAGCAGTGTGCTCTTTTGTTGTGTGCAATGAATGCCTTTTACATCATTTTCATGAGTGGTACCTTAATAATAAATGTCTGAGGCTTCATTTTGGGAACCTTTATTTCTCTTTTATGGACACACTTTTGGGTGGAGATCTCTGAAATGTGAAATAATATGTGATATATTTAGCTTCTGTAATATGTCATATAAAGATTTTCTTTCTTCGTTTCTTTCTTTCCTTCTCTCTTTCTTTCTTTCTTTTTTTTTTTTTTTCTTTTCTTTTCTCCTTAGCACAGTATGTTCCAGTGAGACACAGGGCTTCCTGTAATTGTTATAATACAAATTACAAAAACACGTTAAGCACATCATACAACAAAGCTTGTGAATGACGCAGCACCAGCATAAAATTGATTCTGACTCATCTGTCAGAGGGAGTCACCCTATTTTTATCAAAGGAGGATGCTTACACACTACCTGGACTAAAGTAGAAAGACAATTAAATAATGGGGGAAAACCCATCTGGCATCAGGGCTTCTGCCTCTGGGGAGGAGTCACCTATTGGCATCTATGCAAGTGCAGATGGACTCAGCCTCAGCCAGGGGGTGATCAGGCAGATCTGCCTCTAATCTGTGGTAAAATCCCCACAGGAATATAATCCTTTAGTCCTCCTGGGAAGCTGCATCATCCACCCAAACAACCCTAAACTGGTCATAAAGCACTATTCTTCCAGTCAAGTGGATGCTGCAATCTAGTGTATGGAAGTGACAGTTTTCTACCTAAGAGATATCTAATGTAAAATGCTTCAACTGCATTAAGATCACCTTCTTCCTCCTGAGATCCCTTAAATTTTGGCTGCAAAGTCAGGCTTGTTCTTGCTCACCTTCCTTCAAGGCATTCAACATCTGTGTGGTGTTCAGCTTACTCCTGAAGGAGGTGGGAGATGACGGTTTCAGTTCCTCCAGATTGAGGAGGTCAGAGAACCCAAATTCCTCCCTTTCAGGATGACTGCCTAACAACTGATGGTGCTATTTCCTGCATGTAAAAAGAGACCCCTACTCATTTAGGCACTTACCTTCAAACAAGCGATGGTGGCATCTAGTTTTCAAGTGTACAGATGTGTCTAATGAACTGCTCTCAAACATCTACACCCTCAGAGGTGTGATGTTGCAACTGTTTCTGATGGCCAGCCTCAACTGTCTTCCCACTTAGCAAGAACAGCTCTCACTGGATAACCCTCTGAGGCACTAAGCTTTCTCTCACTAAAGTTAGAAACCAAGGAATCTATCTACTATCTTTGTGTCTCCCTGGTAGGCAATCAGTAAAAAATATTTAGTTTCCAGAAATCAAGTGGAAGGTGTCTTCAATCTTAAGACCTCACCAAGGCACTAAAGGTAAGCTATAGATATTTCTGATTTCTATATTTGTGTTTGTCACCCACAAATAATTTAAATATCAACAAAGGAATATCAAAGTATCATTATAACTCAGGAGTTATGGAAGTGGCTTTCTGCAGTTTAGTGATTGTTCATGGTAATAAAATAAATGTGTGAGAGAGCTCGCTGATATACTAGAAGCATAGTCCTTAGGAAAAACTTAAGAAAAAGAGAGATGTTAACTAACTGTCCAAGGTGCAAGGATTTGTGTAGTCTGCAAGGATGTGAGGAGGACTCTGATCCCCTTTCTCCTGGAACGTGCACCAGAACAATGATGCTGAGATAACTAATTCATCCATTCCAGGTGTTTCTCTGTTAGAGAAGGTATCTCTACAGCCCCTGTCCTGCTGACTGCAGAGGCAGGTTCAACATGTGTGGTGTGGTCAGAACAGGTTTGGTTTATTGTCTTGCTCCAGGCTGTGGTGAGAAAGCCCAGGGAGGCTGAAGAGGTACCCTCAGGAAGCCCCGATTGCACCATGTGCACACCTTTGCATACCTGTTCCTGTTTCTTGACATCCTCTGTCTACTCAGACAGAGTAGACAGACTGCTTTTGCCACCTCTGTCCTCTCACAACTAAACAACCACGATTACTTCTTCCATGTTGGTCCTGATTTTGCTAAATATGTAGCCAAAACTAGAGTTTCTGAAACTATTACCTAGGCATTCATGTCTTTGTGTGATATTTCTGGTACGGTTAACTAGATATTCCCCTCCAATTATTTGTGAAATCCAGCCATTTCTTACATAACTTGCCCTTAAACATCTGTGAAATCCAGACATCCTTCACAGCACTGTCTGTAACCTTTGTCAGGTTCCCACATTGTTATCTGCTACATCCAGCAATTCCAACTATGTCATGTCCACTGGCTTCTCACACTCAGATAGCTTCACCTGGGGCCAGGACACCATCACCTGCCTGCAGCCCTGACACAATCAAAATGTCCCTTGGCCTGTGTGCAGTGCCAGATGTAAACTAAATGGATCAGCCAAACAAGAAAGAAGATAAACTAGCTGTGCATGAGGGAAGAATGGAGAAGTTTAGGCGTGGAGCATTTGTCTAGTGTTTTTCCATGCGCAAGTCCACAGCCTAAGGGAGGAAGACTTTGCCTTTTCTTGCAGACTTTGTGAGCAGGTTTAATCTCATTTATCATGAGATAGCTAAATGTATCTATTAAAGGTATCTGCATTTTTTCTGCACTCTATGAAAAGAGGCAGATGGATCCAGAGGACAATTTAGATATCAGTTTAAGTGCAAACTTACTCACCCCTGGTGTTGATTTCCCACTGACAATAGGCATCCAATAGGCAACTCAGACTAGTTGTCTAGCTTTCAGATGGACAAAAGACATCTATGTAAAAAGAAAAAATAAATAAAGTAACAAAAGAGTATATTTATTAATTTGCTCATTTATTCAAGCTTGTACTGCTATGAACTACTGTTACTACAGGGAATGGCAGTGCTAGTATTGTCTACTTCAGAATGTATGTTCAAACCCAGAGCATTTAGAGGAAGCAAGAAGACACCAATGACATGCAAGACAACTAAGAATAATCTTTCTTTCAGTCTGGTTCACAGTCTTTCCCTCACTTATTTGTCAGTAAAGAGGAATAAGCACAGAGAAGGACTGAAAGAAGGGAGAGGGTGAATCAAAGCATGCAGCAGCTGAGAGAACATGAGCCATCAAAGGCAGAGAAGGTCAAATTTTCTATTTTTTTCATTGACATAGAGGAAATTTCTTCCCTGACTGATTGGGAATCACTTTTCCTCTGCAAGCTGCAGGTATCCTCTGTAAAGCAATGTTGCCTCCTGTGCCATCACTAGGTTTTCACTATGTGAAAAAGCTAGAAGTTAAAGAGAGACAGAATTGGAACCAAAATCTGGGACAGTAATCTGTATTCCTTGCTTTCAGCACTGGGGACAAAGAGAACTGAGAAGGAACCAGTGGTTCTTTACTAGCTTTGATTGACAGAGCTATTGACTTCTTGCAGCTTCATAGGTGAGGTCATTGTGCTGAGTGTAATTCTGGGGACAGATGGTGGAATTGGGACAGACAACAAAGAACAGATGGCCAATGAGAAATACCAGAATAAAAACATGTGGTTTGGAGCTGGACAGCCCACACTTGCCACATCAAACAGCCTAAGTGTTAATCTATTTAATCTAAATTTAGGTTTTCTGTTAATGTCTTATAACAGTTATAGCTAGTACCATTCAGACGTTTAAGTTCAGAATATTGTCCTTTGAGGCAAATATTCTAACTCACAAGGGGAAAATTAAGCTAATTTTGCCTTTTATTTCCATTGAAACACTAGTTGAAAGATGGGAAAAATGCTTTTAAGAGAGCTATCCTGCTTCTTCCAGGGATGGTAAGGAAACTTTTAAATAGTTTTTAAACTATTCTTCACTGCTTTGGCTGTAACAGATTTCCACTCTGTCCTCTTGCTGCACAACAGAAGAAGACTGGTATCATAGCTACAAGGTGAAGAGAAGAGATATTTGGATATAAATATCCACTTTTTGATACTGAGATAATCATCATTAAGGAACCAGCCTTATTAATTTCAGATTAATAATACTGCCACATAGAGAATAGAGTCACAGTACAATAAAGTGGAATATCTGTGCCATTCAGGTACAAATCTGGAAGGTACTCTCTAATTGATGCATCTCAATGAGCCTGGCATTAAAGCACTATGACATGGGATAAGAAGTGCATGGACCAGAATAAAAGCTCTTTTCAAAAAGAGTCCAATAAGTATTCTTTTTTTACTCTTGAAAATACAAATTCAGTAAATTCACACTGATTTGCATCAGTCTTATTCATACATGCTTTTATACTGTAGTGATTCCACATCTATTCTAGTTACAGAAATTTGATGGAAGAAACCATTGATTTTTTTTCTTTATTTTTTCACCGAGGAGAGCAATCTTTGAAGAACTGTAATGGAGTGAGCTGCAGAAGAGCAATAATATTCCTTTCAAAGATCTCAGGCATCTGTATTCACGTAAAACAAACTTCATAAAAGTGTCTTTGGTCTTATTTATCCTGCTACCAGGATCATGTTATCTATTTCAGTAAATTCGCTAGTGTTTAGTGGTACACATAATCAGTCATCCACAGAATGTTTAAATGGCACAAACCATTTCTGATTAATAATTTGAATAAAATGACAAAGGGGTTTTATTCAAAACAGAATCAGTGGAAAACACCTGGAGAGAAAATTAATACAAATTAGCACAGGTAACTCTGGTGAATCTTAGCCTAAATAGAAGGCTAAGAAGAAATTAGAAAAAAAAAAAAAAAGTCAGTAAAGTAAAAAATGTTAGTAAATGACAGTTAGTAAAAAATGACAGTAAAGCCTGATACTATTTCAAACAAGGGGAAGAAAAGATGCAGCTACTTTCTCAGTAGGAACTTCTATACAAAATGAAAATATCACATTTCAGTTGCTGGAACCAACATATGTTCCTGGTTCCAGGGCACCTTAAAACTGTTGGGTTTGCTTTTCTTTTTTTTTTTTTTTTTTTCAATTTAGGTTCTGCAAGTGCTCATCTTCTGGAAGCTGTTTTTTTTTCCCTTAAATACTTTTGCAGTAAAAAATCCATTTTAAAAAGACATTATAGGTTGCCTCTTTAATTCAATATCAGCATGCATTATGTAATGTAATTTCTACCTGGTTTATAATGACACCAGTGAAACATGATAAGGTTTGGAGCCCAAAACTTGCATTTGGAAACTACTTAGGGAATTTAATCCTCAGAAATTCAGAACCCTTGTCCAAGATCTAGAACGAGCGCGGCAGAGTCTCTCCTCCAACATTACAGCAAGCAGACACGTTCAAAATAGGTTAAATATTATGGCTCACAAACACCCTCCCTTTGGCTGAGAATTGGCAGAGAAGATCTGGCTTTTGCCCAAGTCATCTTCTCTCATAAGTATGCAGTCTCCTCTTTTCCCTCCTCCTCCAGCTGGCATCATCCTAAAGAACTCTCAGATTCACAGTTCTGCCAGATTGCAACATCTATGCCTCTTAAGCTCTACTAAAGTCTCCAGAGATATCAGGGACAAATCTTCTACATGAGAATTACAAGTTTTGCTGAAAATTCTCTCCATATTGTAGTTAATGCTAAAAGTCTGAAATCTCCTAGATGTCAACCTAGATAACTAAAGTGGATAATGTACAACATGGGATCAACTTCAACATTGGGATGAAGTCAGGAGACAGGTTGTAATGACAAAGTTGATTCGATAAATCCATTGTCCTACAGGGATTCCATAGTAGAGAGAACAATATAAGGCAGACAATGTTGGTTATATAACCTTCCTTTGAAAGAATCCCTCACTTCTCACTTTTATAATTTGTGGAAGTTACATTAATACTTTGATATTCCCCTGAGTCTTTCCTAAGTTAAATAAAGTCTTATTTTGGTAATTAACTTGATCTCTCTTTGCACACTAAAAATCTCAACACCTCAGTCACCTCTTTGATATATATTTAAAAAACACCGGTTTCTTCTGAGCTTGATAGAAATAGACTTTTCCACTGGTCTGCCAAAATATATAATTCTTTCAATTCACTTACCCTTTCAAGCTATATGCATAGATTGACATAGGAATATCATATACTCTCTATTACTAACCTTGTCTTCAGTGTATTTTTCTTATTGCCACGTACCTAAATTTTTTTAACTGGAAAACCCTTACCTATTTATCTAGACTGAAGAATGCATGTATGTATATATATATATAAGTGTGTGTGTGTGTATGGTGCATATGTGTGGCATACTACCTTTTCATTTTTAAAAGACACAGATGGCACAATAACAAGATATCAACAGCAGTGTAAATTTCTCATTGATAATTACACACACATGTGGTCTATTTATTCTGATGGCAAGACTGACTGATTATACAAGTAGACCTGCAAACAGGTTATGTTTTATTGAGAAGTCTGTTTAAATACTAATTATTCCCAACCTTAATTGTAAGGTAGATAAGTATTATCATTATTTTGCACACGGTGGAACTGAGACATTAAATTGCTTTTTCAAGGCTATTCTGAAAGGAAATGGGCTAGATTAAAGCATTACTTAGATTCACCATGGACTCAGCTGTTATACCATGCTGTCTAGATTGGGTTTGATGTGATTATTTCTCATATAAAACTTTCCAGCGGATCAACAGGAAGCTTTTAAACAGAAGAAAGATTTGCCATTTTCAGACTATCAGGCTACAAAGATGATTCAGCTGATGAAAATTTAGCTAAAATAAGTAACCATTAGTTCTTGTCCTGCCCTTAGAGGACTTAAATGTCCATTTATTTTCTTTACTAAACAACCTTTTATATAGTGTAAACCCTGCTGATACTTCAGTCTTCCCTGTTACTTAACATGCGTCAATCTGAAACTAAAGTTTTCTCATGAGAGTTAGCCACCCAGCCTGTACCTGTGGAATAAACTGCATCTGCATTCAGCATTCATTTGAAACATCATCCCATGGCTGTGAACATCTCAGTAACATTACAGCAATAACCTCTTAACATCACTTATACGACTCTTCAACTTCAGGATATATCTATTCATATCTGAAACCAATGGGATTTTTATCTTCAGCTGGGAAAACAGGGGTGAATGTTACTGATCCCTCATCTCTTTCAAACCATCCCCAGATAGTCACCCAGGGCTGCTACAGTTCATAGGAATCACCAGTGCAAAGTGCAAGCAAAGTTGCTGTAGAGACTTGGCAACACTGTACAATGTGGGGCTCTTGGATGACTGCACTTTTTGTGGACTTCTGGGACTGTTTGACAAATGAACCTTGCCTTTGAAGAATGCAGTCCTGCATCCTCTGCCATCAGACAGTTCTTCACTGCATGCCATGAGGACAGTCTGTGACAGGCTGCCAGCTAAGGAGGAGAACTGCCTGTTCCCACTCTGGCTCTGCAGCTTCTGCCTCTGCCCTCTGATGTCATTTTTCTTCCTCATTTCTGGAGACCTACATATCAGTGACATTCATTTGCTCTCAAGGTCTTTTCCCTCCAGGCATTTCTTCCTGCAGCTTTTACACTTGCTTCCTAAGTTCAGGAAAATGCAACCCTCACATTTACCACTAGCTGTTTTTCACTATCTGGGACACACTTCTAGGAACAGACCGTACGCATGCCAGAAAAGGCAAAACTAACAGTGAAACTGAGATTATTTTTCCAATTTTTGTAGTTCTACCTGACAACATTTGTACAAAGATTTTTAAGGTCCCTTGCCTTAGCTTGTCCACAGTATTGGCTCGTTTGCCACACTTCACTAATGCATACTTCTCCATAAAATGCTTCATTTTAAGCCTCTTTCACTTGGGTTATCCTGCACCTGTGTTAATCACAATAGAGATCAAAGGCTACCAAGTGGAGTAGCAATCTGGGAACCCAATGCCTTCTGAAGCTGCAAACCTCCAGGCTCATTTATTAGACAGTCCCCAGGCAGACCACATGGCAAGCCTCAAACCACCCCTGAACATGGCAAACTCACCTCCAAGAAATTCGTGGGTTTGCTCCATACAAATTTCTTCACTCTGTTTCTTAATCTCATGGAGCAACATGCCATTTTCACTTAGATCCATTCTTCCGAATAAAGAGTTAGGCGGGATATACTCACACAGCACAAAATGGCTTAGTTAAACGTTAATGGAGAGGTGTGTGTAATTTGCCAGCTTCATGCACTTTTTTATTATGTTGCTGTCATGGGTAAGAACATAAAAAATAAAGACAGAGTGACAGGTTTAGTTCCCCTGAGAGGAGCTGTTGATAAAAGCTACAAAATGAGGACCGAGAAAAAAAAAAAAAAAAAAAAGGTACCATATATGCTGATAGAGCACATGAAAGATTTATTGGGGGCTAACTACACAAACTGAATAAGAGGGCTTTTGTCTGGACTGACAACTAATTGACATGAATTAGATTACAAGATAGCTTTCTCAAAACCTCTACAGCCAGAACTGCTAATAGAAATAACATCAGAGGAAAGCAGTGCAGATAACCAGGAAAAATAAAAATAGAAATTGTATATTACTTTGTGTCTGACAGTTTTAAAAAAGCCAGTATGGCTCTATCTGAATGGAAGCCAATCCAAAAATGCAGCGAACAAGTTTGTCACGGGAAAACATGAGAGTTATGTGCATCTGTTGTACGATCATGGCTGGCCAAATTCCTCTCTCCACGCATTGAGCTGTATTTACAGAAAGTAGGACAGTTTTTTTTTACCCTCACAAAGACAGGGTCAGGCAGGGGCACATTTCATTTGAGATCATTTGTGTGAGCCTAGGGTGGAACTGCTCTTCCTCAGCACACAGACTGCAGAGCACACAGTGGCCCCACGGAGGGGCAAAACCAACCTTTGCTGACCCCAAAAGCCTAGAGTGAAGAGCTCACATCTGAAAACAAATGCATATTCCAATATCTTCATAACTTAGTATCCATATCTTCATATCATAACAGCAGATATTAACTTATGAGGAAACATTTCCTGTGAGGACACTCAATACTGTAAAATAGATGCAAAATGTTTTCAAAAATAAACATTTGGCTTAAAACAAACTGAACATATTTGGCGGGGGAGTTATTGCTTTTGGTATGTTTTGCATATTTCATAAAGCCTGACATGAATTTCAAATGTCTTCAAGAGTATTTTTTGATCTCAGTGTTCAACTGTATACTGCTTTCTAGTATTTCATGATAACTGATTATAAAATCAACTCAAAAGGGAGCGTAAATTTCAGCTTCATTGAGATGATTACAATACACAGAGTACTATGGTTCAGAAGCAGCAAGGAGCTCAAGTGCTAGGGCGATGTTAAAGGTATGCATTGGCTTAGATTTGTGTGTGTACTAAAACATTTACCTGAAGAGTGTCTATAAGATAAACCATATTGTCCCTTACTCTTTTCCTCAAGATTTTCAGATGGTTTTCAGGAATATTCTAGTATCCCCTTGTATAAGACACAAATAAATAAACACCTTGAAACCACAGAAAAGTCTCTCTCTTTTTTTTTTCTCTTTCTCCTTTTCTCTCTCTCTCTCTTTTTTTTTTTTTTTTTTTTTTTTTTTCTTAAAAGGCCATCTGAAAAACGCTGAAGCAAATAAGCCACATAGCACAAAAGTTGTCTTTCTTATCATCTATTCTTCTACTCAAGATGCTTCAGCCATAACCCCTCTAGTGAGACTGGAAGAATGTTTCAACTAGAATCTCAGTTCCACAGACCCATTATGATTTACCACTTACTGCTATAGGGCAGAATATTTTTCAGACTGAAGACTTTGAGGATTCACCAAGAAATGGTTTTAAGTACATGAAGCAAGATAAATATATTTTCACTGTAACCTAAACTACTATTACACCCACAGGTAAGAAGGGTTTTTACAGCATTCTGTTTTTGACACTACTTTTTAAACGATTCCTAGTCTTGAGCATGTTACATTTGGATAACTATTGATTCTGGCTTGTATATGTTTTTTGTTTGGCTTTGTTTTGTAAACTAGAAATCTATTACCCAGAGATAGGACAACATTACTAGCAACAAATGAAATATGTTTTTTGCTATGCTCATTCAGCAGAGTTGGTTTTGGCATGCTAATTTCAGCTAAAGCATGGATAAATATACTTAATCTATTTTTGGACTTGTGTTAAGAGCCAATTTTAAACCAGGGCTCAGCCTAAACTGTACAGATGGGATCCCAGAACACTCCTCTCTTGCGGTGCAGGTTCCCCCATAATAGTCTATTCAGGGATAGGGTGCTTGGAGCAGAATAGCTGTTTCATCCTACCTCTGACTCTCTCTCAGTCAAAAGCTCAGTTGAGGCATCTCAGCAGTGCAAACAGAAGACCAGAAACTAGCTGGGAAGAAAACAAATTTGAAAACCAAAACTCCTCGTGTAATTCCCATCATGATTTATCAACATATATCCATGTGCAGTTGTTCAAATTCACTTGGGGCAGACTGGTGAGAATGGAGGCCAAGAAGCTGTGTTATTGGACCAGTCTGCATCCTCTGCAGGCAGAGCTACCCTTTCCAGCTGCCTTCACCACTGCTCTCTCCCAGCTGGGCAGAAGTAATGGCAGTTGTGGCTGCCGGATGAAAAGAGCACTGATAGTTGCAGACTGTAGCAATTCACAGCTAAACATTTCTTTCATGTTCACTGGCCTGGGACAGTAGTTAAACAGTCATGATAGCAATAAAATGCTGCTAGTAGAAAAGCTGTGCTAAGGAAAGTGAGGGAAAGAGCCTCCCAATAAGGTGAAATGTAGGTGCAATGGAATTATAACTGAGGATACAAGTGCTCAAGTGCTTTGCGTAGTGAAAGCGATCTTTGAGAAGCATCCAGGATATGTATCTAAATAAAAAAAAAAAAAAAAGGCAACTGAGGTGGACTTATAGCAATGCCCTGGGAACTTCCCCCATAGAATATATGCAATGATGAAAAAAATATATATATCTTTTTTCTTTAACAGATAATACGGGATGTTTAATTCAGCAGCTAGGGCAGGTGTGTACATATGTCTAGTCCTGTGACCTACATACCAACTCTGCACAGTGCTGAGGTCTTCTGTATTGGGCAAGTAAGGGCTGGGAAAGTAAATGGGCAGCAGATGAGAACAGTTCTGCAGATAGTCTCACCTCTCCAGTGTAGGATGGGGCTGGGCTGAGGGAATAGCTGCCCTGGAGGTGTCCAAGCAATGCCAGCAAAACAGCCTAGTTGTTCCTATAAGCACTCTTCATCCCACAGATAAGGTTTCAGAGTACTCATACAACCTGCATGAGCACAGTCCCACCGCCAGTAGTGTGGTACAGCCCCAGCATGAGAGTTGCACCCGAACAACCACAAAGGTTCAAGATCCACAGGTTGGACATGTCTGTGTGAAGGCTATATTAAGAGAAGACAGAGCTGTGGTTAAGCTGTTAGTCTGGGGCATGCAAACTCCAAACTCTCATACAGTCTTCTCATTTTAACTTGAAAAATTCACATTATCTGTCCTCTAGTTCCCCAGTGCACAACAATAGAAGAAAATTTTATTTTCCTATCTGGCTATCTTTTTTCATAGTGTAATGTCTTTAGGATGTAGAAATTCTCACACTGCAGGTATGAGGTACTCTTATACATGAGAGAATGACTAAGGCTTTCAGGCAGTGCTGTATCATAAATATGTAATAATTTCTGAAACCTAAAAGATCGCATTGAAAGAAGAAATAAGATGACACAAGCTGAAGGTCAAGAACCTTTTCCAGAAGAGTAAATATTCTGAAAGATATGTAATTTGCTCTTTGTTAAACTAAATATTATCTCTTTCATGTTTTTGAGATGATTAAAAGTGGTTTCTAAAAACTCAAAATATTTACAGAGAGATTGCCTGAGAGAGAAGTGAATTGCATGCACACAGTATTTCTTCTAATATTATCCTTCATTAATATCTCTACTAAGTTAGTATCTGGAAACAGGCAACCCAAATCAGAGCTTGGTGATACAGCATACAAAGACCTTATAACAAGGATAGTGCTTGTTTGTCAAATGGGGAACATTGTTGTCTCAGTGCTGTTTATCAAGGCCATTCAGAAGTTACAATAACTCTGACAGAATGCAGCTCTCCTTATTCATGGATTCAAAATTTTTTATTGCAAACTCAGCAGTATGGGGCTAGGACTTACGGCTGAGCAGTCTCCTTCTATTCAGCAGAGGACACTGGGGACAGGCACAAGATCACGTTCAAGTATTCTAGCCAGTTGAGACAGAAATTCTCCCACACCATGACTTTCATTGGATGTATATATTTCCACCAGCCTGCAATTCTAACTGTGAAGTACAAGGAGGATCTTACAGAGCGTTTTAACACCTTCCCAAATGGGAAAAAAAAAAAAAAAAAAAAGGCATATATTTCATCTCCTGTTGCTTTTTTGACTTTACCACTTTGAAACTATTAGATCATTTCCTCTGAAAACTATCCCCTGAATGCTAGTGTTAGCTCAAATATGAATAATCACACTCTTTATTACAGACCTCTTCAGTCTCATCAGTAGATCACAAGAGCATCTAGATATTGCAGCAGATCTGGATGTAGCATCTAAAGCTCCTGGAATTATATTTGCTTCAAACTGTACTTCTCTTCATATCTAATCATTTGAGGTCATCCATAGCTGTTCAAAACAGGCTATTCACTTTCAAATGTCTATGTCTGCTTTATTGCTGACAGAGAATTTCACATATTCCACACAAAAAGCTTGCAGTGCTCCCTCACCTACATTATCAAAATGATATAATTCTCCAAAGCCCTGGACCAGATCCCATGGGCTTGCAGATTTGGCTACAAGTTACTCAGCTGAGAATCCTTTCACTCAGGGCAATATAAAAGGGGAACTCCTAAAAAGTCAACAATACTAGCTTCAGCCTTGGATTCCTGCTCCCCTCCCCTCCAAACGGAAACAAGTAAAAGTGGGAGAAGGAGCTCTGCCAGGGCTGGGGAAATATGCAACTCTGTCAATTCAAATCCAACCCACTTCTATACTGACAGTGTTGAACTAGGACAATATTAGTGGACTATTTCAATAAAGACTCCAATGTTGTCCAGGAAAGCTTGAGAATCAGAGACCGAGAATTGGATACCTGACCTGTTTTTTTTCTTTACAAAAATCGTTTGTCTACACAAATCTGCCTACTGTCCTCTAAATAAAACTCCATAAATAATGTGGAGGAACTGATCTGTCTTACAGTACCTGTGTGACCTGTTTTTTCGCAATCTTAATACATCTTAATAAAATGCAGACACACCAAGGGAGAGAGAACACCTATTGGCTCCCCAGGGACTGGAAATGCTTCATTTAAGGATGCATTTTTTCAAGAAAACAGTGTGCACAATTCCTTCAGAGCTGACCCAGTCAGGAGCAGGAGGCGGTAGAAAATCTTTAGGCAAAAGATACACCTGGGTCATAGGTTGTTATTTTTAACTATTCTGTTAAAATATTTTGAGCTATTTTCAGACCATTTTGGAGAGCTGAAATAAAATTGTGTGCAAGTCTGTATAGGCTGATATATAACCTCTTGAACTCTCCCCTCCACTTTTAGGTACTGACAACAGTCTCCTAAGAGAGACAAGATGCTGCCTAGTATGCTTTACACATGAGCAACAATAGCTCCCTCCTTGCCACCATTTTTTCTCTGTGTAAGTTCATATTATCATAGCACTAATACAGGATCAGTGACAAACCTCCTTAAGACTGATATAAATTTTGTTTTAACTGTTTTAGTCTGTTATGAGAAATTGTTCATAAAATTGCCACCATCTAAATAAATATATTTGTTATCAAACTGTATTTTTCATCACTATCATCAAATTATTCATTGTCAATACATTTTATAACACATCTAACCCTTCCTCTGTTCAGGAATAATATATAGGCCTACCTGATTTTTTGAAGATATTGACTGAATAATTACACCAATCAAGTGTAATCTATAGGATATCATGAAACAAATCACTTGCCTGTTTACTGCTGTTTGTTGTTTCTAACTAACTACCTCCATCAAGTGTTTTTTTGTTGTTGTTTTTTGCTCATCTTATGTGAATGATGGTGACTTTGCAAACAAGAAAAAAAGGCTGGTAACAAAAATTACAAAGAAAAGTGATTTTTCTAGATGTAGAACTCCCTTTTTAAAGTAAATCAGTCTCTTCATAGATACCTGCATAAACAAATCTATACTTGCATGAATATTTTAGACAGGAACAAAAGGAGGCACGGACAAGGTGCTGCTTCTTCTGGCTGAAATAAGCCTGAAGGTTTGTAGAAACATTTCAGACACATTTGCCCTGCTTTTCTTTGAAGATGTATCTGTTTAACATGTACAGTAGGATTCCATTTCTTAGTCATGCTTCCAAAAAAAAAAAAAAAAGAAAAAAAAAAAAAGCTTCTAGGTGCATATACCACAGTTTCTTTGGAGATAAACAGTTAAATCTCTGCTACTTGTTAGAGATCAGTGACACTGAACAAGTGTAGATTGGGAATCGTTCCATAAACTTTAGTGATAGTGATAATAAAAGAGCTGGAATATAACAGCCTGACTTTCATAACCTATTTTGTTGGATTAAGACCTGCCACAGCTTTGTGGTGGTGAAGAACTGCCACAGCTTTAAACTTCTGAACTTCATAAATTCAAATCTGGAAATAATAAGGATGAACAAACAAAGGTTCCCAAGAGAGCATTTCTGCATGTACTTTCTAAACTATAACAACACCGGTTACGTTACTCACAGAATCACAGAATGGTTTGGGTTGGAAGGGACCTTAAAGATCATCTAATTCCAATGCCCCTGCCATGGGCAGGGACACCTTCCACCAGACCAGGTCACTCAAAGCCCCATCCAACCTGGCCTTGAACACTTCCAGGGAAGGGACATCCACAGCTTCTCTGGGCAGCCTATGCCAGTATCTTACCACCATCTGAGTAAAGACTTTCTTCCTAATAGCTAATCTCAATCTACCCTCTTTTTGTTTAAAGCCATTACTCCTTGTCCTATCCCTACACTCCCTGACAAAGAGTCCCTTCCCATCTCTTCTGTAGGCCGCCCGTAGGTCCTGGAAGGCCACTGTAAGGTCTCCCTGGGGACTTCTCTTCTCCAGACTGAACAAGCCCAGCTCCCTCAGCCTGTCTTTGTAGGAGAGGTGCTCCAGCCCCTTGATCATCTTCATGGCTCTCCTCTGGACTCATTCTAATACTTTGGTGTATTGTGTGTATTTGGTCTATTTGATGTAATACTTTGGTGTCCTTCTTGTGCTGGAGGCCCCAGAGCTGAACACAGGACTCCAGGTGGGATCTCACAAGAGCAGAGTAGAGGGGGACAATCACCTCCCTTGCCCTTTGACAACTAACACTCCAGGTCCTTCTCTTCAGTGCTGCTTTCAATCTTCCCCCACACACCCCTGAGCCTGTATTTGTGCCTGGGATTGGGATTGCCCTGGCCCAGATGCAGGACATTGCACTTGGCCTCGTTAAACCTCATGAGGTTCTCACAGGCCCACCTCTCAAACCTCTCCAGGTCCCTTTGGATGGCATCCCTTCCCTCCACCATGTCAACTGCACCATACAGCCTGGTGTCATTGGCAAACTTGCTGAGGGTGCACTCGATCTCACTCTCCAAGTAACTGAGAAAGATGTTAAACAGTGCCAGTCCCAATACTGACCCCTGAGGAACACCACTCGTTAGTGTGAATAATGTTATAGTAGTTCCCTGAAATTCTCCTTTCTCAGGAATTCATCCTGTACCACAGCACAGTGAACATAAAAGTATGTATGAACTGTTACAAAATAGAAAAATGTTTAAAATGGGTGACATAGGCCCAATTACAGACCATCCAATTACTTGAATAGTCTCTTCATGCATACTTTTAGAATATGCACAACATTTATTGCTGCATGCAAATGTGAAGTACATAATCACTCCATAACCTGCTTTCCAAGTGTAGCAGAAATCAATTCAAAGCTGCCCCATCTTTCTTTCTGCCAGTCAGTCGCTACAAGTTGTCTCTGGGGCAAGGAGCAGCAATATCCCTCAAACTGCATATTTTTGTCACTGTGGTAGACACATCATTGCAATGCCCCCATTGCCCCTGGGCAACATGAGAGCACAAGAGTGACATAAAACACAACCAGATCCCATGGCTCATTTTTCTTGAAGCAGGTAAGAAAACATTGAGGTATCCCTTACAGAGAGCCTAGTCTGTACTGGGAACTAGTATCTCTTCCAGAAATAGATTTGGATTCACTTCAAGCCTGCAGAAGTGTCTAACACATAGATAAGAACTTCCCTGATCTTCTGTTCCTGCATGTCTTGTGAAAGGGTCACAGTCTGTGCAAGATTTGGCTATTATCACATTACAAAGTGAACTGTCTCATATGCGCAGATATACTTCCAAACCTTCAAAACAGTTCACAGTTAATTTGAAAATTTCTTTAAAACTAATAGTTTTACAAAGGATTTTCATGTATGAAAATAACTATAACAACGACAACAACAAAAAGTAATTTCTTTTATTATGGTCTTTAAATATAACCTACATCTTGTGAGTCCTGTATGTGGTTGCATTGTCAGAGATTTCTATTGACATATCTTTTGTCTTAAAGTGAGGTGCAAAAATCATGTGGAAGTTTTAAAAGCTTACATTGAATTACTTGATTTATGTTCTACCACATACAGTAAATTTTAGTACCCTGCAAATATTTGTATTGGCACAGTATCTGCTCTGGAGAATTTAACTGGATTTGCAAATTGTTACAGTATCCCTCTGTTAATTTAATTCTTTCACAGTACATATAATAATGTATTACTCTGTAGTTAGAAAAGATAAAGACAAATTTAGACTGGCAATTTGATAAAGGCTCTCTAATCGTTACAGAATTTAAATTAAAAAAAAAAAAAAAGAAAGAAAAAATTTATTATGTTTTTAGTCTGATTGTTTGTAGTTACTTATATATTGACATTGATCACAATGACAGGGGTCTGGACCCAAAGAGATCTTTTCTACATCTGCATTCCAGTAAAAATGCTGTCAATTTAACAATAGCAACAAAAATGCAAAGATACAGATATTTCTTTTTTTTTTTTTCACTGTATGTAAATGTTCCTCCTGACAAATTACTACAGTGAGACAAAAACTGCAGAGTTTTACATTTCTTTATGTCAGTTAAAATACAATTTAAAGTATTTTCTGGAAGACAAGCCTTTTTCTCCATGCAATGAATAAATAGAAAGTGCTTGTTAAACCTCTTTATTATATGTAGTGCAAATTTTTGCCCTCGCACTTTACTTTGTTTTTGGTTCATTCTATTGAACTCCAGAATGATCTCAAAGCAGTCAAGCATGTACAAAGGTTAAAAGACCTTTGAAACTGTGTCTTATTCTTGCTTGTAATCTCCTGATTATTAGGCTCTTTCATATTTCTTTTAGGTATCCTGAATCTCTGTGTATCCGTTTTAAGTGTACAGGCAGGAAAATGAAAGTGTCAGATAGGAATCAGACTAAGGAGAACCCTGCAAACAAACACTTTTTTTTTTCAAATATTTGTTTTTCTCATCTTGAGGCCTCCAGGTATGTTTGATTTAAGGCACTGAAAGAGCAATCAGTCTAGCTGGTAGAAACTTTTTCACTAAGCAAACAACCACAAGGATTAGAACCCTAAAAGTGTCTACATTGCATCATACTTGGTGGCAGCTAAAATCTCCCCACCAACACTAAATGAGTTGCTAAATCAGCTGAGGAATCTTACAGAGATTTTTGTGACACTATACTAACAGCTCTGATTAATTAATTGCTTCATTAGAAAACAAGTGCTGATTTCTAATGGTAACTTGTGTTAAGAAAGAAGACCTACATTTGCAAATATGATCCATTGACTTATTTTTATGCAAAACCTGATCTGAATACACACACGTGCAAATAAAAGCTATTGAGACAGATATATTCAGATCTTGTTTACAGAGTTAATCAAGTGCCTTTTTAGAGCATAAACAAACTGCTTTGCATACATTGGGCATGAGAAAACGCGAAAGGTACCTGTTCTGCCAGAGCGGTGAGTCCTGAGGGTCTTCATGACATGCTTAACAGCACCATTCCAAGGAGAAGAATCAAAAGTAGCCTACAGCCACAGCTCTTTGAAGGATCTATCTGCACAGTTCATGGAGAAAAAAAAGGAATGGGAAGCATGAGGAAAAATCCCATAGAAGTTCACTGTTAAGTGAATGAAAGTATATTTGTTTCAGAAGAAAAGGCAAAAATTACACTGCTACCCTCCAGTAGGATGGATAATGCTGAAAAGCAATGGTGCACAACGTAAAAGAAATATACTTTATTCTATTTTTATTTGGTAAAGGAGAGAAAGATGTCAGAGGTGTGATACACCAAAAGCCTACATGGTCACAGGGGCAGCACTCCTTCACTTTACAGTAAGGCTAAAAACTAAAAGATGAGCTTGTTAGAGATCATAATTCCCCAAACTGTTGATTCTTCACCTCTTTGGTTGCCATCCCTATCCCAGAGTCTTCTCCAATTAACTTCAGCCCTTCACTGTTTTCATGTCTACTGCAGGGAAGGTGGAAAATCTCTGTAGAATCAAACACAGTCTAGATGGCTCTTTCAAAATTCTCTGCTAAGAGCAGCGTTGAGTAAAACCTGCTGTAAAAACGAAAGCTTTGAGCACTGATGTGTGTACTTTCCCATCAAAGCAACAATCTGGATAACATTTAGGAAAGACACATTGACTCCTGGAGAACACAGAATGATAGAATCACAGAATCATAGAATGGTTTGGGTTGGAAGGGACCTTAATCTAATCCAATGCCCCTGCCATGGGCAGGGACACCTCCCACTAGACCAAGTTGTCCAAAGTCCCATCCAGCCTGGCCTTGAACACCTCCAGGGATGGGGCATCCACAGCTTCTCTGGGAAACCTGTGTCAGTGCCTCAGTACCCTCAGAGTAAAGACTTTCTTCCTTATAGATAATCTGAACCTACCCTCCTTTAGTTTAAAACAATTGCTCCTTGTCCTGTCATTGAAATCCCTTTTAAAGAGTCCCTGGCCATGTTTTCCTGTAGGACCTATTTAACCATTTCCCTATCTAGGAGAATTTCAGACTGATTGGGAGCCTGGGAAACTGGTAAAAGTGATGTCCTACAGGGATCATTTCATACTCATTAACCGTGCCCCATTTTGTGAATACAGTGAAGACAGAGTGCAGGGCAGCGCAAATTGCTCAGACTCATGCCCAAAGCTGGAACAATTCTTAGAAGCTAAGAGACTTAGTAACAAAGAGTGCATCAAGCTGACTTTTGTTCTTGTTACCCCCCTCATGTGTGCTGATGTGTCAAGACCGTTACCAACATCTTTACTGGGGACTCATCTATCATCCCATTGAGACACTGGCCACATGATTAATGTTTCACAAAGAGCCATTACTTCTGTACAGTGATACCACACTATTTTTCTTGCAATTTTTGGAATTCTAGGACAGCATTACTGAATGATGTTAAGTTATATGATAAAAAGCTCATCTGCAACCTCACAAAGAAGTACAGAGAAACGTGGTTACAGGTGCTGGGCAGTGGGGAGGACCTGGGAACCCAAAAAATACCCAGCCAGGTTTCACCTGGGTATATTGCAGAAGCCATCAGGCCACCGTATGCCCTATCAAGAATTCCAGAAGAGCACTGGGGCAGAATGACAGGCTGGGGAGAACCCAATTTAAGGATCTGAAGGAAGGGATACCTTGTCTGCCAGAGACAAATCACATAACTGTTATTGCAACTTTCACATAGCAGAGCATGAATATTAACTTTAAGGATGTTGCCATGTCAGGGATTTTACCATACCAAGGAAATAATGTTGAATCAGCAAATCACATATACTCATGATGCCCCCTCTGGCAATATATTTTACAAATTATGTTGGTCTGGGTATGACACAAAGACATTTAACTAGATTGCAACAGTCAACTTAAAAGAGTGATGCAGGCTTTTACCATCTATCTCCTGTTCAAAAGAGCAGCTAGATTATCTTCAGGTCTCTCTCTGAAAGTCATTAGGCATTACTGTGTGTGTAAAGCCTCACAATTTCTTATCTTTTAAAAATAAAGAATAAAGTCAAACTCCAAATGAATACAGTAAGACACAATCCCATTTCAATTCCTGAGGTTATCTACCTACTTACAGTGGATAATTGATGGAAACATCTTAGAAATAAAGCAGGGCTGCTGTACAATGTTCCCTTGTGGCCTTCCGGGTTTTAGTTTTAGCTTATTTTATCTTGGAAAGAATCTAGCATTCTTCATTATTTTCCTGTAAATCCCATCTTCTTTGTCTGTTTTCTTTGATTTGTTTTTAGTTCCTCCATAAAGTGAAAAACAGAAGCTTCATATTGTCTTTCTGCATATTTTGCCATTTCCCCAGCTGAGTATAGCAAAGGTAATTAAACAACATTCTTCTTTCTCAGATATTTTGACACAGAATTTGTGTATTTGTCTCTCATGTACTTCCTTGTGTGCATCTGCTCATTGTAGGAGGTTGGGAATTGCCATGTAAGACAGTCATTTTTTTTTTCTTCTGAGAAAAAAAGCTGTGCATAAAACGAAAAGGTAAAGCCTTTTAAAATACCATTTTACCATAAGAACTTCATTATTTATGTTTTTTTTTCCATCAAAGCAAGCAAACCACAAAACACACCACCAACAACAAAAACAAACCCAAAGCAAAATCCACTATTGCACTATAAACCAAACTTTTGGGTTTGTATTGATATTAATCAGTGATGTCGCATAACTTTAGTTTCAAATCATTTGTATACTTGCTGTTTGCTACAGGCCCAGCTCATCAGTCAAAACACTTCTCCTATAATACAACCCCATAGCTCTGTGCATCTGTAAGGCTGTGATGGCTTTTCAGAAGTCTTCTAATTCAGAAGGGTAGCTGTTCTGGCAAATAAGAAGGGTGGTTTGGTTTTACCCAGGTAATAATGTGACTCTTATCAATCCAAAAGTGTCTGGACAGTCACATTTCATACTTCCAATATTTTCCAAGGTATGGAGAAGTAACCTGGGGAAATACTGATGGGTCACTGCTTTTCCAAACGGAAAGTAATACTGACAGTAATTTTAAACAGTGCGGTATTTTCTAGGCAGCCTTGCTGTTCTGCCCCCCCCCTCTTCCCCCTCCCTTCCCCTCCCCCCCCCCCATTGGAAAAATTTGGCTATATCATTAATACTCCTAAGAAATTCACTTGAATTCCTCGAAGAATGCCATCTTGTCCTCTTTTCCACACTAAGAAAACAAACCAGAAAGGGTTTGAAATGTTACAAGCTGTAAAAAGCAAGTTATGTCTTAAGAGCCAGAAAAGCAGGAAAATGTCTGGTCCAGCAGCATTGGGTTCCAACAATGGAAAACTTTCGCAGTAAAATTAGTGTTTTTTTTTTAAATCTTATCCTTCTGTTTAGGGTAAGCTGAAATGTTACTTTATCTCAAGCTTTTTTGTTTGTTTGTTTGTTTTTTCAAAGTAAATGGAATGGATGGCTAGAATTTTCACAGAAAGAATGGAAGGGTCACAACATGTGAAAAAGCAACAAAACATGGTTTCAATATAGCAAAACTTTCACCAGGGAAACCAGATAGGGTCATGCTGAAAATTAAGCAGAGGTTGTTGGGTGATGAACAGCACAATCCTCTACTTGCTAAATAAGATTCTCAGTCATCTCAGTAACATTTGACTTTTGAAAAGCTTCAGTGATTTGGTTACAGCAGATATGCAGCAGAAACAACCTAGTTGGTGGTCCTAGCTTTTACAGACTGTTGCTTTAACGCAGTCAAATAGAACAAATTCTGGTGATTTATTGTTGAACTAGATTTCACTCTCTGGGCAAAATGCCATGAATTTGGGGTCAGGGCTCTGCAGGCTGCACTAAACATATCTTTTTCAAACCAACAGGCACATCTGACTGTTAATCTTCGTGCACTAGCTATTTGATTCTCAATGACCCTACCCTACCTGTTGTTTATTGCAAGTCTCTGCTTACTAAGAATGTAAAAAACAGTAATTGTCTATCAAAATGTCACAGAGAGTTAGTTTACCCACGGTCAAATGCATATCTGGCACTGAAAATCAAAAACGTGAGCAGGAGCATAAAATATGCTATTACACTCATAGATTTAAAATAATCTGTCTAGTTTTTATTTCACATCACAAACACTAGTATTTTAAAATGTTAGGACTTATTCTTGAAGTTGGAATATTCTCCATGCATGAAGGCAAACCTGATAAAATGAAAAAAATGCCACTGGAGTGCTGCGCTCAGCCTGCTGCAGCCCTGCCTGCTCTACTGAGGTGAGCAGGTTCCTTTGGGAGAGCAAATGCATCCTGCAGTGTCTCCACAAGGGTCAGAGAGACAGATCAGAGAAAGCTTCCATTAAAAAAAAAAATATCCATCTGCTCATACTGATTGGCTTACTGATGGTCACTGTATAAGAAAAGAACAGGAGAAAAAAAATTCTCTGCAAGTAAGGAACAAATTAATAGCCTTCAAAGTCACTAAACAAGGTCTCCTGGGATAGCAGATTAACTCAGCACTGCCCTCCGAATAACTTTATTGCCAAGATTAGATAAAACAGCTATCTGCACAGGAGGCAGCTATGCATAAACTGTCCTTGCTGAGCACATCAGAACTACCTGGACTGCAGTTTTGGCTGGAACTTTCTACTGCTGCAATTATGTTCACTAATTCTTCATATTAATAGCAAGTTTATTATAATAACAGAGAGTGAGATGCTAGCCAGGTTTCCAGTTACAATCCTTATTTGTCAGGAAGTCAATGTGATTAGAATCCAATTATTGCAAAGCTACACAGAGCACTGGCAGTCACCTCTAAAAAAGAGCTGTAGCACATGACATGAAAAAAAAAAAAAAAAAAAAAAAAAAAGAGAGGTTCAAGCACCACACAGCAACACTTTATTTAAATACTTTTGATCAATTTTTTGTATTCTGTAGGTATCCAGCTACCCTGCCACAGATATTCAGATCTATTCAGAATCAAGTGGTCTGGCTCCCAAAATAACTAACACCACATCACAACTTTTGAAAATAGAAAAAGAGCGAAGGAACAGGGAGTTTTATGAAGAAAAAAGTTATTCCATGTAAATAATGTCAACATTAAAGTATAGTATATAACTGCAGCACATTACACACTGTAGTGTCATTATTCCTCAATGTATGTGAAAGAGCCATGAGAACCCACAAGCATCCGTTCCCCTTTGGCATTTCTGAGGAGGTGTCACATTGAAATGCACTCCTCATCCCCATGCTCATTAGGATGAGGAGTGCTGCAGCCAGAGGGAGCATTGGGGCTGGCTCTCCAAGGAAAAGACATACCACACTGGTATGTCCACAGCCTAGCAAACAACAGCATTACACACAGTCACTGCAAAGTAGCTTAATTCCAGTCTATTCCTGGTACTTTGATGGTGTGTGGTGGCAGCTCAGGCTAAATATTTTTCATACCAGTGCTTTCATCAGAGAAGATACTTTATAGTTTAGGAATTCTCTAGGAATATATTGGTATAAAAATACCAGAGATAGAAAAATGATTTGTTAACTAGAATGTCTGATGAATTAACATTGAGCATAGTCAAAACATGATAAGATAAGGTGAAGATGACATCTAAAACAGCCAAATTAAGTCCTGGTAAAAGATGTTCTATTTTAAAGGTTCACCTTTTTTCTTCAAAATGCAAAATTTCACTAAAATTCACAAGTCCTAATTTATCCAATAATTTATCTGTTTGTTTGTTGTTTTGTTTTTCTGTTCCTAGCTGGAAAACTACCAACAAGCTTAATTGCCTGCAAATTATCCAACAAATATTTTCAGACACATTTTTTTGTGTGTCTTTAAATATTTGTAGACATATGGAGCCGTCAAAGCTATTTAATTTTCATTCTCTAAATTGTTGATTAATACAGCAAAGCTGGCCAGAAGCCTTTTGTGGTGTTTTCCATCCCATCTCCCAGGGTGAGTGTCCAACTCATTCTGACGTGAGGGGTACAATTAGTTACAGTTTGAAAATTGTTTTCCATTAATAATCATAACAACCTTCACTTTTTCAAAGCATCTCATACTGCAAGAATTTAACAGAGAACAGCTTTCATACATTGTCATGATAACAGATATCATAAGAAAAAAAAAAAAACTGAAAAGAAAAAAAAAAAGAGAGAGAATTTTTCAGGTTGCCTACTTATTTGTGCAATTTTCTGCATAGGAATATTTATTTCTGTATTTCCCTAAGTTGGGAAACAGCTACCACCACCACATCAGAAGCACAGACAAAAACAATGTTATCTTCATGGGTAAATGAAATTTGGCATATACTAGGCTAGCTTGAGATACATAAGAAAATATTACCAAAATCTTAAATAATTTTATGTTAAAAGTTGTTTTAGAGAACAACTGCTATTATAAATAAAACAACAACAAAAATAGTGTTGAATTTGAGAATGAAGAAATATAGAAATCAATAAGATAAGCAGGTGACAAAAACATAACTAAGAAGGAAATAAAATGAGCAACATTTCTCATTTTATTATTAATTGCCCCAACAGTTCTGAGCTTTATTAGAAACAAAACTATTGGAGTTGTGATCAAAATATATAATATTAGCCTGAGTTATATAAGCTAAACAAGTATCTGGATAGTGAAGTAGTTTACAGGTTTGACCTTTACATTTGTACAGCTGTTAGCATTTAAGAACGAAGTTACTCATGTGCAGTAAAATTATTCTAATAAACTCAAATCTGCACTGAAGAAACTCCAGGAAACAACTCTTTTTTTTTTTTTTTTTTTTTTTTTTTTTTTTAAATAGGCCCTGTGTGCAAGGTATTTTAAGACATGAATCAAATCACAGTAGAGCTTTTGCCTTCATCCGGTGAAATTAATTTTGCAAAACTATTCTCACGATATTTGAGGCAGCACAGACAATGTTAATAGCAACCTAGCAGGTGGCCATTTTACTGTCTGCTTTCTCCTCTTAGATGTTTTATTCTGTGATTCCTCAGAAGGAATATAAGCATAAGAGGAGAAGCCTTCAGGATGGGGAGCAAGGATTGAAAGGTATTGATCTACGCAACCTTGTAGCATTGCAGACTCTGGTCTTGTTAATAATAGAATAGGACATATACTCAGCTGAAAAACAAACAAAAAAAAACAAAAAAACGAGAGTGGTCACCAGCCTCTAAAAGATGGTATGTGTTGAACTATATAGAGAGAGTGTTCAAAGATAAATATTTCAGACTGTTTTATTTTTCTTTCAATTACTTTTAATTAATTAAATAACCACTTGGATCTCTTGAAAAAGTTGCGGTACACAATGGAAATAATTTCTAAATGAAAATATTATAACGTTTCATGAGGAACTTGCAACAGTCTCAAATAAATCACTTAATTGAAATAATTTGCTAGAAAAGAGTATTTCTTTTAGTACTTTTCAGACAGAATTCATAGGACAAGTTTTATATCTGACACTTAAAACTGAATGCATTCTTTATGATAAACTACAAAGATTTCATTATAAGATTTTAGCTCTGTGGTAGCTTGATACCTGTTCTGAATTCTCTTGAATCTGGAACATGCTTTCCCTAATCTTTCATTAATCATTTGTTGGGGTTGGTTTGTTTGTTTGTTTTTTTAAGAAATTCAGTTTCCACAAACAGATATTCAAAATAGTTACCTGCATACTCTTGCAAAACGAAGATGAAATAGATGAAAGTAAAGGTAAAATTGATGTAGTGTTTTTATTCAAGGAAATATCTGTAGGAAATCACATGAGTTTTCACCTCCCATAGCTGGGCATCTAAAAAGGAAAGATTAATTACCTTTGAAGGTGCCTATTTCTATAAAGGGAGCAAAGGTTAACAAGCTTTTACTTAATGTGTAAATATCTGAAAGTAAGTTAGTAACACCTCTCATGTAACAGATTTTTAACTCTTTGCTGTAAAATCCCTTTCTAGTGTGGTATGCAGGATATGATTAAAGAAAAAAACAGGCATAATTTAAGTCAGTGAGAAAGTAATTTCTCAGCACTTTTTATATACATAAAACAAATTCAGAAGAAAACCTTCCCCAGTCATTTAAACAACAACGTAACAAAGGACTGTAGTAGACTGCACAGGAAAAGTGTGGAATCCTCCGAAACACCAAGTCAAACAAATATCTCACAGGAAGTCTATAAGCAGCGCTAAGCCTTCATTAAGTTTCACTAGCTACACCTTTTAGATCCACTTCCAGCTCACTCTGCCTGCTTCCATGGAGGAAAATAAATGAATCACTAATTTTGGCAAACTATCCAACACCTCCACATGCATTTTTTTTCCCTTGCATGTTCTATATTCCAGCTACAGCACTGCAGATCTTTTCCATCTATATATTATCCAACCTATATCTATATAGATCTATTTCTGCAACTGGTAACATTTTGTGTTTTCCAGCAGAATTTACCTTTTGGTATTCAGAAGATGTTCTGCAGGGAACCACCCTTGTTTCTATTGAACTTCCAGTTCCACATTAACCTAAAACAATAGGGACCAACTCTCCACCTCTATTAGGTATCTGTGTTGGTCTATCTGTTGTAGATATATATACACTTATTTTATTTGGCTTTCCAATGTGTGCTTTGTCAGAAAAAGTAGCAATGAGACTAAAATATTTATACAAACTACAGTATGTAACATTTCTTATTCTATCATTAGAAGGGAGTGACAATATCTAAAGACCTGTTGAAGGTGTCCTTGACTAGAGAATGAAACAAAAGCTAAAAGTTTGATTTTTGGGTCTCTTAAAAAGGTTAGATGCATCCTGTATAGTGAACATGTTTGATCAGCTTTCTGTAACCAACTTTCAGAAGAGGCTTGTTGGGCACTTTGCTCCTAAAACTATTGGAAAATGCTTGTTAAATTACAGATGTGTTTATAGATACAAAATAGAATATTGCTACATCTCATTTTCTACTTCTAAGCTGGAACAAGTTTACAACCCAGGAGCCCTAAGGGGTTTTATGTGAAAGTATTCCTGCACAAAATGTGGTGGTATTAAATGAGACTTTCTAGAAAACTTCTGGACTTCAAAAGCCAGCAAAATTAAAGGGATGGCAAGAAAGACTTTTCCCAATTTATGCAAAAGATATACAATAGGTGTGAATCACTAACTCTGCAGTTCTTTAATGAAGGATCATCCATAGTCAAACTTCACTTGTAACTGAGCAACTGCTCTGCAGATTTCAAATGACCCTTGCCAGCAACACAGGCATTTGTGATCAATTCACAGCAGATAATAGCAGCAGAACTGTCAGAGTACAAGCATTTAAAGAGGAACTTAAAATCCCTCTTTTCAACAATACTCTGAGTTTTTCAGCCAGGAATAAAATAAAAAATAAAAATAAAAAATGTCTTCACAACTCAGTATTTTGTCCTATATTCTCATACAAGATTTTACAACATATAGCCTAAACTACTGCAGAAATGGTTCCTTGAGATAACTTTACTTTGAGAAAAGAACGGTTCCTCTCATTTTGTCATTACTGGACTGTCTGAGATGTCTCATTAGGATGCATATATTTCTAGTGCAGAGAATTCTGGATACCTGGTCCCCATACAGTGTATGCTGTCCTAGGATTTCTGCACTTCTTCCCTAGAGCATGAAGCATAATGCAGTTCAGTATCTGAATTCTGGGTCTCTGAGGAATGTAGAATGGGTCAAAGGACACAGACAACATATCCCTAGGCACTTTGGTCTCTATAGCTGGCAACTTCTCACTGTCCTTTCAGCAGCTGCCTTTGCAGTGCCTACTACTTGTGATCACAAGTCACAGGACCACCTCAGTGATGAGAGATGACCCAGAATCTCAGGAGAATGTCTAAAGCATGTGAGATACAAAATGCCTCTACCGGGAAAAAGTAGGATAGCTCATATACTTGTGAACAGTGGAGCATCTGAATTGTCACAGTCCATATGGAAGTCAGATGGTCCTGTTGTCTTCATGTGGTCTATCT